>NC_061151.1:4409419-4720839 GCF_905220365.1 Vanessa cardui
TTATTATGAGATATGTAAAAAAAACAACAAGACCGTTTTATGTTTAGTGTTATGACGTATATCGGGTTCTGTAGTATTCATTTTTTCATCAACAACAACAACAGCCTGTAAATTTCCCACTGCTGGGTTAAGGCCTCCTCTTCCTTTGATGAGAACGTTTGGGACATATTCCACCACGCCGTTCCAATGTTTCGTGGAATGCAGATTTGGCAGAATTTCTATGAAATTAGACACATGCAGATTAGCTTACGATGTTTTCCTTCCCCGCCGAGTACGAGAAGAATTATGAACACGAATTAAACACATGATTATTCAGTTGCTTGCCTGGGTCTGAACCCGCAATCATTGCCATCTCGGCCCAGTTTCATCGATAAATTAAAATCAATTTTTAAAAAATACCATAAAGCGCTAGATACCACAAGTAGTCTAAGCGTATGCTTTGTGTTTGAAGAGCTGTAACTTTAGTTTGTGTTCGTGTAAATGCGTCGTTATAAACTTTAAAGGTAATAAATCGAATCGATGAAGGTATTACCTTAGTAATTTTGTTGCTCAAATAGCTGTAATTGATATTGAAATCATTTTATTTTTATGGTGTTTGAGCATGGCTGGGGTGACGTCAGCGTAGGTATAAAAATGACTTATATTGTTGTGTTCTAGTGGCAAAGGTGAGTGAGCCAGGCACTAGGGAGATCTTAGATCCCAGGTTTGGTGGTGCATTGATGAAGTGAGGGTGACAGCGCAGCGCTCATGTGTGGACAGTGCTGATCACATACCATTATAAGTGGCCTAATGTGGTAATACTCGTTGACTTCCAGGAAGAATATATTACATACATATGTAATTGTAGTTAGTTAATCAGACTCTGTTTGATGATAAAGTGTAAATAGGATCTGCATTCCGATCAGGTGGTAGCTTCACTTAATATAGTGTAACTTCAGTAGTTCGGGATGGCCAAAATAATATTATCGTTTTACAATGATGCTTCAATGTCTCTATCTTTTGTTAGAATGCCCCACGCTATAGTCCAATTGTTTTATAATGACAGCTCAATCATATTTAAAATAAGAAATAGTGTTACATGCCAGTATTAAATGCTATGCCACATAAAATAATATTAATTACAGTTTTACAAATTATTGATCAATTAATAACAATATTAATTGTATATAATAAAGTAAATTCAATAGCTCCTGCTATATTAATAATATGCAATAATAATATGATATAAATTATGATATAGAATCAAATGTCATAAAACCGTATTGAAGGCTCAGGTAACTCTCGTAACAATAGTTTGTTAAATCACGATTCAAAAGTATGTGTCTATTAGAATAAGGTATATTTTGATTTTGAATATGATATGTCCTGCGTAGTTGGCTGATCTTCCATGATCTTGATAGCTGTGGCAGAAGTCGGTCCAGATCATCATCATCAGATACTATACATACATACCTACTTTTCAATATTTTTCCTTTTCGAAATCTTCATTCTAGTGATGAGGTAATTCTTGTTATATGTATCTGCTTCACATTTTGCTTCATTTTGTGTTTGATCAATTATTAGGTATATCAGCGTAGTCACCAGGTAACACCCACTCATTAATTATTCTGCCATCGCGTATATTCGACGCAAATATCAATACTCTGTATGGCTAGGTTAGCTTTAACGTTTAATTGAATTCTGTAACGTGATGATTCAAAAATGTTTTCATTACTCAACTCGAACTAGTATTTTGGGTGTTTATTTCGATATTTGCGTTTTACTTTTTTATTCGGTAACGGTTATGTCGCTGGAAAAACGTCTTACGCGTTTCCCCCACTTGCAGTGGGGGGGGGGGGGGGGGGTATGCGGGCCTCGCCGGTGCCCTGCCCTGTACGAGCTCCCACTAAAAACCAGCGAAATCCTTTCCGTATTTTCCGTGGGCGCAGACGCAAATGGAAATCCTATTCCAATAGAAGGACGGAAAAAGATATAAAACCTTAGATTTACGTATTTAATACGCTTTGCTTTAATAACTCAGCTATATTGTGCACTACTAACTACTATATAGTAAAAGTTTGTCATTAATAAATCTATTTGTTTATAATATAACACTATTATACTTATCTATCTACTTAAATTTTACTTCAACGTCGACGTTCAAACGCCATTTTTTGGCAAATCCATAATAAACATCAAAGATTATCTGGCTTTCGACCAATGACATCGCCTCAATTAGATAATCCCGTACTATAAAATCTCACGTGTTCTAGAATTTTAATTTCGATAAGCAAATAAGTTTTCAATGAATAAAGCCCATTATTTAATGAGTCTCCTTAGCGAACTTCAACAATACGCGTCAAAGGAATTCATCTCTCGGTAACCTCATAAAAGACTCGTACCCCTTTTTATGACCAACAATCGTCTTGTTCCAACGTGTCTCTGTATTTGCCGAGGTAACATTAATCCTTTGCTTTGTATTAAGAATATTAATTATTTGCGGTGTTGTATTCTTACTTTTGTGTGTGTAACAGACATGGCGTGTATAAGATCTTAGTTAGTTCCGGTGGTTGGTTGTGCTTTGTGGACATTTTTTGTTTTATTGTTTTTTTGAGGTAGGAGGATTGGCATATTACTGTAGACCTTGGCAATGTTAGAAATATTTGCCATTCTTAATTGTGCATAATCTTGGAAAATCAGTCACTTGTCAGTTATGTCCCCAAGTATGTGATTATATTAGGTCATTCACACAGACAAAAAAACATTCACTATTTTTGTGTTCGGATTTGAAGTATTTTCTACCGGAAAATAGGTTATGTGTGGGGCATTTTAACCCAAGTGGACTTTTACACAAAATACTTAGTAGAATTTTTTATATACGTATATGATTATTACAGTTACAAGTTCTTTGGTAGAATCTACATTCGAAACCGGTGCGGTGTTTTTGATTTATTTTCGTAATATATCAAGTAATCGTTATTTAATAGAAATATATTTAAGTATGTCTTTATCTTTGATTAATTATTTCAATCACCACAACGAAATATGGTAGGGCTTTGTGCAAGCCCGTCTGGTTAGGTACCACCCACTCATCAGTTATTCTACCGCCAAATAACAGTACTCAGTATTGTCCGATTTGAAGGGTGAGTGAGCCAGTGACACATTGACGATGTAAGGAATAGTTAATATTTCTTACAGCGTCCTTGTCTATGGGTGATGGTGACCACTTACCATCAGGTGGCCCATATGCTCGTCCGCCAACTTATACCATAAAAAAAAGAAAAAGAAAGGAATCAACCAACCAAATTACTATTCACTTCTTTTTTGTAATTATGAAGTTTTAAATTTTAATCGAAACAAATAGGTTTCTAACAATATAAGAGCAAGAACATAACGCTATTGTTTCAAGTAATAATATACTTTTACTTGTATTTTCATATTTAAAATAATGTAATACATAATCATTAACGAAGTCCTTATGTAATTAAAACAATGAAACTAATTTTAATATATAAAAAAAGTATTTCTTTTTTCATACACACTTGCATCCTCCGGATTCGGCGTCGGAGCAGAACGGCTCGAGAGCTTGGAAAGCTTCCAAAGTCTGAGACCGTGGAAGCTTTGTGAATAATATTCTAACAGCATTTATTAAATTCCTAGACCGGTAATGTCCTCGGTAATTGTGGTGTTTGTAATTAAATCTTATATGTTGTGAAAATGAATCGCTGGTTAGTCGAAAATTATGGAATTTACACTAACTTCGCTCATGGCGGTAGCTTAAAAAATACAGGTATCAAAGGTAATTATCGAAAATTCTCAGAAAATTCTCAGCGGAGGCTTGAAGTAGGCAGTTTATATCCGGCTCGAAGGACCAAAAAATATCTTAGTGTTCACACCGTAGACAATTTCGCAATTTATAAATGCTAGTCATTTATGATTAGAAAATAGTTGAAACCAAACCACTATCTACCTAATCTAACCACCAATAAAAGTTTATTTAGAAAACAAAAATAGGCTTTTGTTTAAACATTGGAGTCGTAATTATTGTTATTTGTCATCAAATTAAACTAAAGCAAGACCGACTTATTAATCTAGGTTATATGTTTCGTATAATAAAATCATTATTGGTTTGTACAACTTACTTTGTAAATGTAATCCATATTATTATTATTATTATAATTGTGAAAGTAACTCTGTCTGTCTGTCTGTCGTTCTTTCACAAACAAACCACTAAAGCGAATTTGATGAAATTTGGTATTAAGCTAACTTGAACTCCAAGAAAATACATGGGCTACTTATTTTGCCTAAAACATGACAACCAACACACTATAAGAACTAGCGCGCACTGGTAACTTTTGTCACGGTGACTGTTTGACGTTACGACGTGACATTTGTGTCTGCATCTGTACATATTCACGGACTTGACAAGAGTGAGGAAACAGTCGCCGTGACAAAAGTTACCAGTGCGCGCTAGTTCTAACTCGAGCGAAACCGCGAACGAAAACTAGTTGAATATACACTTGAAAATGTTAGCAGATACTCAATTAAGAGTAACTAACGTACCAGTCGATGACGTTATACGAAGTAACGTACGGACGCACTAATGAAATGCCCCGTGGAAGGATACACTAAATCAAAGGCCACGCCCCATCCGGTGGATGAGAGTGAATTTCTTGATTTGGTGAGTAATTCTTGTAACTACGAAAATAAACAAGTGTTCTAAATTTTTAAATACCAATAACAATAGAGAATGTTGTCCTTATAGTTGAAAAAGTACAAAGCTGAGATAAATTAGAACGCGTGCCTGAATATATTCATGTGCTTAATTTGTGATAAATCATCTCGTACTCGGCGGTGAAGGAAGACATCGTGAGGAAACCTGCATGTGTCTAATTTCGTACAAATTATGCTATATGTGTATTCCACTATTCCGCATTGGAACTGCGTGGTGGAATTTGTGCCAAATCTTCTACTCAAAGGGAGAAGAGGCCTTGGCTCAACAGTGGGGAATATACAGGTTGTTGTTGTTGTATATTGAAGTGTCGAAAATGTGTCCTATTTAATCGTCGATAAAATTGTAATAAGTATGAGCAAACTGAATCGCACTGCTAGATATGACGATAATTGTATTAATCTATAAATTTAAATACATCAATAACAATTAACAATATTTTTAGTTCTGAACTTATAAGTTTATATCTAGATATTACTAGTTGTCATAAGACATATTTTGTGATAGTTTTTCACTTCTTAGGGCTGTGTGCAAGTATTACCAACTCATCAGATATTTCACAGTTAAACAGTAATACTTTGTATCATTGTCTTTCGGTTTTGAAGTGTGAGTGAGCCGGTGTAAATGCAGGAACAAGGGGCATAACAATAGTCGCGAATTGTCGACTTAAGAAATGATTAATATTTATTTATTTATTTATGTACCAACAGAATATACAGAGAATTATATACAAGAAAAATGTGTACATAGGGATAACTTATCTCTAACAAGAGATCTCTTCCAGAAACCCTGAAGCTAGTGGAGATTATTTGTAGTACAGATTTATGGTGTAGGTACAATATCAATTAGTTTTATATTATAAAATTCAAGCAGACTTAACGATAAATTAATATATTACACACTAAATACAAATAAATACATTAATATATACCTATATATATACATATACACATATATATTATTATTATATACATATATATACATTCAACGTACATAGATACAAAAAAATATATATATATATAAATACATACATATAAAATAAATTAAACTTAAGTGGAAAGAAAGTGTTGCTTGACTCTGATTTTAAACGAATTTATTGTAACATTATTATAGAAAATATTATCGGGAAGAGAGTTCCATAGGCGAGCGGCAACAACGGAAAACGAGTTACCATAGGAAGTAGTATTAAAAAATGGTACCTCAAGAGTTTTCGACGCCACACATGCGCGTACTGGTCTTTCACGAGCAGGACAGAACAGAAAACGCTCATGTAGGTAATCAGGGCTACCATGTTTTAATATTTTAAAAAGAAGCGATAAAATGTGCAAGCTCCGGCGAAGTCGGATAGGAAGCCACTTTAACTGACGTCGATATTGAGAAATGTGATCAAATTTGTGCAGACCGTAAATGAAACGAATGCACAAATTTTGAAGTCTATCTAGTTTGTCAAGCAGCTCATCATTCGCATCAAGATAGCAAACATCAGCGTAGTCCAGGATGGGAAGAAGAAGGGATTGTGCAAGTAAAATTTTTGTTTTGAAAGGAAGGAAGTTCTGCAAACGTTTTAGAGAATGCAGAGAGAAATGGACACGTTTACTGACTTCGTTAACCTGAGCTCTCCATGATAAATTGCAATCTATAACTAGCCCCAGATTACAAGCTTGGTCACTATATGCAATTTTAGTTCCACCATAGACAATTGATGGTACAATATCCCAATTAATCTTGCTACGTAACTGTCTGGTACCTATTATCAATGCCTTCGACTTCAAGGGATTAACAAGAAGCCCAAAGGATGCAGCCCAGTTCTTAATTTTTGCAAGATCATAATTGATATCATGTATGGTCGAACACAGATTTGATAAGGTGGCGTGTCTATAAAGTTGTAAATCGTCTGCATAGAGATGGTAGTGAGAAGAAATGAATAATATTTTGTACGGCGACAATGTCTATAGGCTGTGGTAACCACTAACCATAACAAGGCCTATTAGCCATCTACAGTGAACATGAAAAATAATATGTATGTTATATACAGATAATTAATGGTTAAATATCACCCTAAAACCATGCGTAACGCAAAATCAATGATGACCAAATCTCTCGAAACAGGGGGCGCTGGTTCCCCAGTGTAATCGCACACACATAAATCGTCGAAATCCAATTGTAGGAGCTATTACTTACACGACAGACATTTAAAGAAAATTTATGTCACATTGCACAAATAAAGTTGCACTCTTGTGATTTTATATAAACACACTTAATCCTGGCGTTAATCTGTACTAGGAAAAAAACAGCCTGTAAATTTCCCGCTGCTGGGATAAGGCCTCCTCTTCCATTAAGGAGAGAGTTTGGAACATATTCCAACCACGCTGTTCCAATGCGGGTTGGTGGAATTCACGTGTGGCAGAATTTCGATGAAATTAGACACATGCAGATTTCCTCACGATGTTTTCCGTCACCGCCGAGCACGAGATGAATTATAAACACAAATTAAGCACATACATATATACAGTGGTGTTTGCCTGGGTTTGAATCCGAAGTCATCGATTAAGATGCACGAGTTCTAACCACTGGGCCATCTCATCTCTTATGTGTGTGAAACATGCATATTATAGTATAGTATAAAATTTTCCTAGTCAGGAATGGAGAGATTTTCTTTTATTATGCCTTTGCGAAAGCGAGGCAGCTAGTTTTAGATATAAATGCAAAAGTGACTTAGTCTTTGATGCTTTCACGTTATAACTACTCAACTGTTTGTCATGAAATCTATACTAATATTATAAATCTGATCTATCTGTCTATCTGGTGCTCTTAAACAGCCAAATCCATGGACCGAATTTGACGATTTTGTTGTATAAAGCAAACTTGTAAACTCCAATAAATAACATGGGGTACTTTTTTGGCCTAACACAAGACAACCAACCGCCCAAAACGCGACCGAAACAGTGTTCGAAAACTAGTTAAACATATTGAAATAAAACTAGTTTTAACGGATTTAAATCGCGTATATTAATTATTTTTATCATCCCGACGTTTCGAGTACTTTACAGCGTTCATGGTCACGGGTAGACTGAGGTGACATTTGTCTATTTGAAGTACAAAAGAAATATTAAAATCGTTGGCGGTAGTTGTAAATAATGTATAAATATACGTCGGGATGATACGTTAAAACTAGTTTTATTTCAATGTGAAATAATCGCGAAAATCTAAGACAACATTAGTTAAACATAGGTCTGCGTAATTAGGGTCTAGCCTAACTAAGTTTCCCAAGCAAAGAGTGGGAACTAGTTTTGAAATAATCTTTCGTTAAGACATTAAGCTCGTTTCATTCACAATCAATCAATACCCTCAAATTCCATTGAAATGATTGTAATCAACCGAAACATCGGTTCATTTCGTTCGTACCGTTCATTCGTTCGACCGGTCGTCGTCCCATCAATTCCGAGATGTCACCTAAACCCTTATTCGATGTCAATTCGTATTGTAATGTTTGTTTTGTGGGTTTTTTTTTTATCTTGATGTGATGTTACGATGTTTGCGATCTTTTGTAATATCCAAGGAGGCCGACTCGTAACATGTCAGAACTTTTTAAAGGGTACTACAGAACGGATTATATAAGTTTTTGGTTTTTTATTTTTATTTTCTGTACTTGTTTTTGAATTATATCACGATATAGTATAAAACAAAGTCGCTTTCTCTGTCCCTATATCTATGCTTAAATCTTTAAAACTACGAAACGGATTTTGATGCGATTTTTTTTTAATAGATAGATTGATTCTTAAGGAAGGTTTTTGTATATAACACATGGACAATATAGTAAAGAAACACTGATAATTTTAGAAGTTTCTAATTTGATATCGTACCCGAATTGCACCCGTGCGAAGCCGGGGCGGGCCGCTAGCTCGTAAAATAAGACAACTAGGCTTTGGAAAGGTGATGATGTTTGACAAAGCTTTTGATCAGTTTATTGTTTTGACTGCCTCTTTCATGCAATGCCTAGATTTACTGTCTCAGATTTCGAAGTCATAGATTGAAACCCAGGTCAGTCGATAAAAAGTTAATTAGTTTCTTGGGAATATCAATTTAAGTTTTTTTTCGTCCAACCTTATCTCTGAACTAGGTGTTGTCTGCGGCTCCTCTTGCATTTTGTGGGATTGTTGTGTGTCAGAAAAATAAGTATGGCCTTCCTTGGAATTCAAATATGCTTCATACCAAACTTCATCAAATTCGATTCAGCGGATTGGTAGTGAAAGACCGACAGACAGACACAGTTACTTTCACAACAACAGTCTGTAAATTCCCACTGCTGGGCTAAAGGCCTCCTCTCCCTTTGAGGAGAAGGTTTGGAACATATTCCACCACGCTGTTCCAATGCGGGTTGGTGGAATGCACATGTGGCAGAATTTCTATGAAATTTATCACATGCAGGTTTCCTCACGATGTTTTCCTTCACAGCTGAGCACGAGATGAATTATAAAGACAAATTAAGCACATGAATCAGCGGTGCTTGCCTGGGTTCGAACCCGCAATCATCGGTTAAGATGCACGCGTTCTAACCACTAGGCCATCTCGTTACTTTCACTGAAATATTCATTGAAAGTATTAAGTTTAAACATGTTTAATATATGTATTCACCAATACATAATCTATTTATGACTCCAAATATGTATTACTAGTTGCACCCCTACAGTATCGACCGCGTGTCTGCTTACAACTTCAAATTTGTTACTTGCATGTATAATTCATCAACCCCTACTTCACCCTTGACTGAGCGTCCTTGAACGGGCATGTTTGAACATGGCCTTTCTCTTGCTTTGCTTCCTTTTTTTCACAACAAATTACATTAAAATAGATTCATTCCAATCCGCGAAAGCTTAACAGAAATTGATAGATAGATAGATACATTCGCATTTATTTGTATTAGAAAGAAAGTAAGAAATGTTTTTTAGGACACGGCACAGTTATAAAAATAATGAAAATTATCATAAATTTAAAAACAACAAAAATAGAAAACATATTAACTATTATAACTACTGACGAATATAATATATTAATACCAGTGGCGGATTTACAAATTTGCCGCTAGTAGGCTATTCAATTTTTGCCACCCCAAGTGCCTTCTGAAATTCAATACTTTAGTTTTGTTTTTAATCGTATTAATTACATTTATTCTGAAATTGCAACTTTATGCTTTGTGTTTTATTACATTGGACGTAATGTACATATAGTGATGTTTATTGCAGTAATTATTTAAATTATATTAATTTAAATAATTTTATTAACTAACATGACTTTGTATTTTTTAAATGTTGAAAAAAAGTGACTACTGAGTTTCTTGCCGGTTCTTCTCAGTAGAATCTACTTTCCGAACCGGTGGTAGCTTCACTTAATTGTTAATTGACTATTCAAAAGTGCTTGTAAAAGCCCACTTGAATAAAGAATTTTGATTTTTAAGATAAATAAAAATTGAGCTAAATGTGCCGCCCCTCTTAATCTGCCGCCCTAGGCTTCAGGCTACTTAGCCTATTGGTAAATCCGCCAATGATTAAAACGTCGTTTATATATATACGGGTTCAAGTTATTTTAGTTCATTTTTTAAATCTATAAATTTTGCATACAATAGATTTGAATTTAAAATTTAGATAGATCGATATCCAGAAGTATTGTTATCAATTTTGCATTGTTCCTTCGAAAATCATCTTGAGTCGTCTTCGTCCCAAATATATACACTTAATACCATTTCGTTTCGTCCGTTTTACAACTATAACATTAAAACGTGAAAGTTCCATATCGGTATTTAATGAATTTGTAAGATTATCGAAAAAAAATTACATTTCAAGTATATGATTTTTAATATGCTTTCTTCGTTTTTTAGAGTGGATAGTCGTAGGGTTCAGTTTTGAAAAGGTTGCCTATGCTCTCCCATAGTTTCATCGAATTCGGTTTAGTCTGCTAGGTGTGAAGAAATGAAAATCGACAGTTATGCATTTATAATATTAGTATGTCATTAAAGCTTACTTTAAAACACGACGTTCATACAAAAAGGTATATTTTACGTACATAACAAGTATAATAATAAAAAAAATATATATACCTTAATCATTTAAACCACGATGACACGACAAAAGACAATAAACCACTGTGCTATAATATTAGAATCGTTGAAACATATTTACAAACGTTACAGCCACAAAGAGCACAAAACAGACGGAGCGCACGCATCTCGTGTGTAAATCTACTAAGGATTCCGAAGGGCACTCGTCTTTTTTTATGTCGGTTAAAATTAAGTGCCCACATCGCTAGACATGGTGTCGCTCGTTGAAATAAGAGAGAGACAAACGAACGCGCAACAAAGAAGTTATTTCGGTCTTGAAAGACGAAAGATTTCGTTGATCGAATAGCGACTAATTTGTCGGTCAAAAGTCGTTGTAGATTCAGTCGTTTATAAGTAGTTTCAGAATCTTACGTGGTGGTAGGGCTTTGTGCAAGTCCGTCTGAGTAGGTACCACCCACTCATCAGATATTCTGCCGCCAAATAACAGTACTCAGTATTGTTGTGTTCCGGTTTGAAGGGGCACTACAGGCACAAGGGACATAACATCTCAGTTCCCGAGGTTGCTGGCACATTGACGATGTAAGGATGGATGGATGGATGTAATGTAGTTAATATTTCTTACAGCTGCATTGTCTATGGGTGATGGTGACCACTTACCATCTGGTGGCACATATGCTCGTCCGCCAACCTATAACAAAAAAAATAAAATCTATATTAATATTATAAATGTGATTGTAACTGTTTGTCTGTATATCTGTCGCACTTTCGCGACCGAACCGATGAACCGATTTTGATGAAATTTGGTGTGAAACAAATTTGAACTCTAAGAAAGGACATAGACTAAGACATGACAACCCTTTAACTGATGAGCTAGAAAAGATACTCCACAATTAGATATAGAAAGTATTCTTAAAGATGAAGAGCGTTTCGGAGAAGGTTTTAGTAAACGTGTGTATATACTAGCTGTGCCAGCGTTGTAGCCTAATTTAGACCTTATTACATTTGTTTTCTGCCAGTGAAGACCCATCAAAATCGGTCTGACCGTTTCATAGATTAGCCGGAATTAACAGACAGACATAAATTGTAAATTAAATATTATTTTGGTGTCGTACACGTACCGTTTATACATAAATGTCAAAATCAAAATAAACTTTATTCAAGTGAAATTTTACAAGCACTTTTGAATCGACATTTAACAATTAAGTGAAGCTACCAGCGGTTCGGAAAGTAGATTCTACCGAGAAGAACCGGCAAGAAACTCAGTATTTACTCTATTTCAACATTTAAAAAATACAATCATATTAGTTAAATACAATTATCCATGTATGTAATGTATCCTGCCTGGAAGTCTACATGTAGTAAAAAGACGGTTATTTTAATATTACAAACAGACACACCATTTTGTTATATGTATAGATAATAATAACAACGTCTGTCGATGGATTTGCATGTCCAAATGAACACTTTTACGGCGACATATGGCTGTAAAAGTATATGTCGCCGTAAAAGTGTAAGGACCGTTAGCTAATAAAAGATAGTAGTAGTACGTTGTACTAGTAACGTTGTAGTTTGTCGAAAAATGTGAATGTTTACAGTAAAACGCATGCTACTTCAACTATTTATATGATAAGGGATTGGTTTTGTATATCTAGAAGTTATGTCTCATGGTATGGACATATTATGAGGAGGAATGAGGACCATTTTGTAAGGAGGTCTTGAGCATGCATGTGATGGATATAGAGGTAGAGAACGACCGAAGAAACCATGGATGGATTGTGTGAAAGACGATATGGTTAGAAAGAATGTTACTTGTGAGATGACGTCTGGCAGAGAAGTATGGGCGGAGAAGACATGCTGCACCGTCCCCAAGTAAAATTGGGATAAGGGAGAAGGGTGAGGATGAGTATTAGTAGTTAGTTAAAAAAACAATGAGGTGTTATAGTTATTGACAGTTTGTAATCGGACTAGATTTATACCTATAACATATATACTAACTTCTATCCTTTTTTGAATTAAGAACACAAAAAAATCTCCTCAAACAACATAACGTCACAGCAACAAAATAATTAAACAATGTCTGACACAATAAGTCGCAGCCGAGCTCTTGCAGACTTTAAGCTTAAAATAACCCTTAAAAAAAGTTCCAAAGCAAATGCGCTGGTGTAAAAAGTTGAACATCCATCCATCCGTCTAAACGAGACAAATTTAGATGAATATTCACTGTATGTGAATGTGTGTATTCTTGTCACTTAATTGCCCAAAACCAGCTGGACGATTGCGATGAATTTACAAAACTTTCCCGCTGCTTGGTTAAAACCTCCTCTCCCTTTGATGAGGAGGTTCGGAACATGTTGCACCATGCTGTCACAATGCGGGTTTGTGGAATACACATGTGGCAGAATTTCTATGAAATTAGACACATTTTTTTGGTCACGAGGTTTTCCTTCACCGCTGAGCGCGAGATGAATTGTAAACACAAATTAAACACATGAATATTCAGTGGGTTTGAACCCGCGATCATCGGTTAAGACTAATTTAAGAATAGGCTAATTAATGAATAGAAGTATTATTCGCTGACTTAACATGTGGGCACTGGAAAAGCAGATTTTCGTGATGTTTTCCTTCTGCATCAAGCGCAATATTGACAATAACAGTATAGGTTGGAAAAACTTGCGAAACTGTAACATTTACAGGTACAGCGAAGAATGTACGTAGGAAACAGGTATGCCAGATGATTTTATGTTTTTCCTACTCTCCTGAACGCCTGATCAAGGTAATAGAAAGAATTGGTAAATCGTATCAGTACATATGTCAATTTTAAATTTGAAAGAAAACATTAAATAATACTTTTAATTTAACCGTTACATAGATCGAACTAATAAAAGCTTGTTAATGTTAATTATATAAATTCACCCTCTAAAGGAGCTAATTTGCGTAATGAAAATGGATAGTTTTCAAAGATAGAAATATGGAATCAAGTATTTACATTGTTTATAGATAAAAGTGAATTATATCAGCGTTTATGGAAATCCATAACCCTAAGGGGGTAAAATACGCGTTGAAAGTTTGTAACGGAAGTGTACACTATAATAATTGGAAATGTGGAATTTCCTTCGTCGTTTTCATCTTTAATTGTTTAAATGCAAATTAATACAGATATTTCTTTTATTATGGTTTAATTTATGTGTTCCCTATTCTTAATTTCGTTAAACATTACGAGCGAATTTAAAATTAATTGTTCATCGTTCGCTGTGTGGAAATAATGTTTGCTAATATTGAATTTATTTAGTTGTCGCTCGCTACTAATGTCGTCTAAAAATGTTTTAGTGATTTCGTCGTGAAAGAGCAACAGATGGACAGACAGACTGATTTAATTACGCATTTAAAATATTAAATATACGTTGTAGAGCCTTGAATTTCTTATATTGAGACAGATTATAATATCAATTTATTATCAAAACTATGTAAACATTAGGTTACAACATTACATTGTGTACCTAATATATATTTTATGAAGAATACCAGCAGTGTTACATTTATAGGAATTACTTGTTACCCCTCCAAATTTCAAGATTGTGCGGAAAAATAACCCAAGGTGTCATATTCGTACCTACGACTGCTCATAAGTCATTTTATTATTGAAGCTTATTTGATATAGGTAATTTTTCGATTTTGATTCAATTGTAACAAAATTAAAATGCGCTCATGTCACTTCTATTCCGTTCTCTGTTCTACGTATACACGACCCGAAAGTGCGTCGGTATTGAGAGAGCAAATCTACTAAATTGGGGGAGGTTTCATTACATTGTGTTTGGTCAGCGGCTAATTCGCCGACACTCAGGCTTGATTAGGGTCCTGGTTCTAAAAACGACTCGCACCACGTATTATTAGGAGAAGATGGCGTTTTTAAGGTCTGTGAATCACTAATACATTTTCTTGAGCAGCGGTGGAGAAGATTTAATGCATGTGACACACAAAAGTCTATTGATTCGTATTGGAGCTGCGTGGTGAAGAAGCCCAAATATTCCTTTCGAGTAACGGGACTTTGCTATGATTGGTTTATACAGGTTCTTCACTGTATTTAATGATTATTTTTTAGCAACAATAAAAGCTGTGCAATCATTCGATGTCCAGTGGTTAGAACGCGAGCATGTCAAACGATGATTGCGGGTTCAAACCCACTGAATATTCATGTGTGTCATAATTCATCTCGTCCTCGGCGGTAAAGGAAAGCATAGCTAGGAATCATGCGTTGTGTTCAATTTAATCGAAATTCTGCCACATGTGTATTCCAACAACTCACATTGAAACAGCGTCGTGGAATATGTTCCAAACCCTCTTAAATCCTTTTAGATGGCCTTAGCTCAGCAGTTTAGAATTTAGGCTGTTTTTTACCAACGATTCGTAAAAGGTGTCGAAATCTCGAATTTCGAAAAATTGTATTCAAAATCAGGTTAAAAGATTAAATAACGAGATGTTTTCCTTGAAAACAAGGAGAAGATGAAAACATCCGGTGTCTTATAATGAAGAAAACAAATCGAGACCACGAAATGTAATTACCAACTAACAATAACGAAAGGTGTCTCCGACGCGGAGTTTGTTGCCGGTTTTAATTGGCTCGCGTTAGTTTTAACCGGATCAAGCCGGTTCGAGTTATCAATGGCGGCAAGTTCAAAAGTGTCTTATTGTTTTATATGATGAATTGGGTCTTAGTGATTCTGTATCTGAGAACGGATTATGTTCTTCGAAATTGAGTATAAACTAGTATAAACAGTATTGTTAAGAAGATGCCTATAATTATATATTATGTATTTATATTGTAATCTATATACTATAGAATTGTCTTTGTGCATGCTTAGTATCTTCAAAATTGTGGAACAGATTTTGATACGGTTTTATTTTATAGATTAAGGGAGTGAATATTTAAGATTAGGGTTGGTGTGTATACTTAATACTTAGTTTTAAAGATCTAAGCATGAGTATAAACATTATTGTTAAGAAGTTACCTATAATTATATATTATGTATTTATATTGTAATCTATATACTATAGAACTGTCTTTGTGTATGCTTAGTATTTTAAAACTATGGAACAGATTTTGATACGGTTTTGTTTATTAGATAAAGGTAGAGAACATTTAAGATTAAGGTTTGTGTGTATACTTAATACGTAGTTTTAAAGATCTAAGCATGCATGGGGAAAAACAAACAGCGGGAACCAAGTTTGTTTTATACTCTGTAGTGATTTGTAGCAATTAGAAATGATAAAAAAAAATTAAATAATTTGTTATGTTATGGTCATCATATATTTTATAGAAAAACAGCAATATTTAATGTTTTAACGACATGTGAACCCTAGTACATATTAAATCTTGATTTACAGAGTTTGTTGCGCTTTTGCGATGTTTGGTTATTATTTTGACCATTATCAACCAATATCTATAGCTAGTGGTGACGGGTGGTGAACTTACTTTCAGATGGTCCCTTTGTCTATTTCCAATAAAAAGGACTAAAAAATTTAATCACTAAAAAAACAAATTAAAATTGTTTTGAAAAACAAAAACTGACAAGGAAAATTAGTCGATGAAACGCAAATTGATACCCAATAACGAGCTCCCATTACCGGCTCTCGCGAAAACAGACACTGTTTTAAAGGCATTGTTCGTGAAATGCTTACCTTTTCATAAGTAGCTATTATACTATTCAAAGAGCTGTCACGTATGCGAGAAGGAATCGCTGAGGAATTACGAATAATATCTCAGCTTTAGTACGTACCCCTTGAAGGGGGGGCGGGATTTTTCGCTGCTCGAGTGTAATCTTTCAAGTATTTTGATGGACAACTTCGTTAATGTTTTAGAGTACGCTGTCTCGAGGGATGTTTTGATAGCACTGTTTGTTTCGTGCGATTTTACTCGTTTCTTTTTCGAGATGAAATTTTATACGATGTTTTTTTAATGATGGTTTGTAATTTTGACCGATTATACATTAAGCACGTGAATCAGCGGTGCTTGTCTGGGTTTGAACCCGCAATCATCGGTGAAGATGCACGCGTTCTAATCACTGGGCCATCTCGACTCAATTTAATTTTGCTTAATTTGTTTTTATAATTCATCTCGTGCTCGGCGGTGAAGGAAAACATCGTGAAGAAACCTGCATGTGACAGATTTCATAGAAATTCTGCCACACGTGTATTCCACTAACCCGCATTGGAACAGCGTGTAGGAATATGTTCCAAACCTTCTCGTCAAAGGGAGAGGAGACCTTTAGCTCAGCAGTGGGAATTTACAGGCCGTTGTTGTTGTTGTTGTTATACGTTATTAAGTGGTATTACAGTGCGTTTGTAAATGCAGGTTACTCATAATTACCTCACTATGGTATACTGGAGACCGCGTCTCTACAAACGTAGTGTAAGACGTCCTCGGGCACGGTGGAGTGACGATATACGCAAGGCGGCAGGCAGGAGCTGGATGCGAGTAGCCGGAGATAGACCACAGTGGCGTGCACTTGGAGAGGCCTATGTCCAGCAGTGGACGAATAAAGGCTTTTGTTGTTTCTGATGATTATGATGATGATATACTTCTATAGTAAATAATGTAGTGTAGCTTATTTGATACTAGTAGTAGCCCGCGGCTTCGCTCGTGTTTTAGGGTGTTGGTTGTCATGTGTTAGGCAAAAATATAGTCTATGACCTTTCTTGGAGCTCATGTTTCCTTCTTAGCAAATTTCGAGAAAGAGCGATACACAGGCAGACAGACTTACTTTCACATTTATAATATTAATATTGATTAATAGGTATATATGTTTTCTCTTGGTGGTAGGGCTTTGTGTAAGCCCGCCTTGGTAGGTACTATCCACTCATCAGTTATTCTACCGCTTAACAACAGTACGCAGTATTGTTGTGTTCTGGCTTGAAGGGTGAGTGAGCCAGTGTAATTACAGGCACAATGTGGCATTGATGATGTGAGGAATGGTTACTATTTCTTACAGCGTCATTGTCTATGGGTGATGGTGACCACTTACCATCAGATGACCCATATCCTCGTCAGCCAACCTATACCATAGAAAAAAGATTGTTTTGTCTCGAATTTCTTACATTTTTCTTTCAATCCAGTACCATTTAATTAGCAGCCGTACAAGATATCTATTTGATGAACATAACTGTTGCAAAAGAATGCAATATACTAAATTATAAATTACACAAGACATGAGGAAAAAACGGAGGGAAAGAAATTAAAAAAAAAGCTGCCTTTGTATAATTATTCCTTAGATGTAAAAATACTTCAAACGAATTAAGGATAAACAATCTTCAATCAGAATTTTCACCGATCAAAAATAATTTTATGGGGTACGTGTACTTTGGACCTCTTTAATTTCTTTCTTCTATTTACGTTTCTGATATTAAAATTATTCTAGATGGTAGAAAATTATTCAAACTATACATGAACGAAATAATATATACGATCTGACCATTTGTTTCATAGTCACAGATGTTTAAATATACAGACAACAACAACAACAACAGCCTGTAAATTCCCACTGCTGGGCTAAAGGCTTCCTCTCCCTTTGAGGAGAAGGTTTGGAACATATTCCACCACACTCTTTCAATGCGGGTTGGTGGAATGCATATGTGGCAGAATTTCTATGCAAATTGTCACATGCAGGTTTCCTCACCATGTTTTCCTTCACCGCTGAGCACGAGATGAATTATAAAGACAAATTAAGCACATGAAACAGCGGTGCTTGCCTGGATTTGAACCCGCAATCATCGGTTAAGATGCACGCGTTCTAACGCCTGGGCCCAGTGGTGGCCCTTAACCGATGATCCAATTTATTCAAACTATACATAAACGAAATAATATATACGATCTGACCATTTGCTTCATAGTAATAAATGTTTAAATATACAGACAATTTAAAAAAAATGCCTTTTTTGTAATTCTAATACTTATCGTGTATATATAAGAAATGTAATTAATTTGGTAGGTTTTCTCTCTAAAAGAAAGTAATATCGATGTTATATACATTATTATGTACCTAACGTGCCTAAGTAAATAGAGACGGTCATAATTTTGTTCCCGATTGTTGTTGCTCAGACCCAGAGTATGTTTACATCAGTAATGAAATACTAACCGTATGAAAGAATAATATACAAAGCTTATCTTTTTATTACAGGGTAGATTTTTTTTAAAAGTGGGCGTGGCTTATCCCCTTTGTCTTTATCGTGGCTTATGAGACTTCGAATCTCGATGTGCTTACTTCGATCCCCAGTAATAAAAATATATCGGTAGCTTTAATCTCTATAAAATGATGATTTAAAAGTGTTGGTAATAGCCTATCGGAATAAAAGAGAATATTTGATTGGGTGTTTGTCAGTTTAAGAGTTGTTAAGTTCGTCAATATACTCCAACGTCTTGTATGATATCTGTTCCTGAAGTTATTGTAGTGACTGTATCCCGTTGGATTGTGAAGGTAACGTGCAGTATTTCACGACCTCCGTGGTCGAGTGGTGTGTTCTCCGATTTTCATGGGTACGCCACTCCGAGGTCCCAGTTTCAGATCATTAGTTGTCTTGGGTCTGGGTGTTTGTGGTACCGTCATAACTTCTGATTTTCCCTAACACAAGTGTTTTAGCTACTTACATTGGGATCAGAGTAATGTATGTGATGTTGTCTCATATTTAAATAAATTCGTAAATTCAAATCGTTTATAAAATACATTGGTAAAAGAGGCATATTATTCGATACAAGATTTTGTAGATGATAGAAAAGCTTGGAATTAATACCTGTTGACTTCCAGGCAGGATATATTAATTTATATAATTGTATTAACTAACATGACTTTGAATTTTTTAAATGTTGGAAAAGAGTAACTACTGAGTTTCGTGCCGGTTCTTCTCGGTAGAATCTACTTTCCGAACCGGTGGTAGTTTCACTTAATTGTTAAATGACGATTAAAAAGTGCTTGTAAAAGCCCACTTGAATAGAGTTTATTTTGATTTTGAATAATTAAATTTAAATAAAAATTTATTTTTCTCCTTGTGTAATCAAGATTCAAACCTTCCAATTTCATCCAAAATAATAATACATGAATATCGCATACGGAATACTTAAAGTGTTTTGGTCGTTTAATTCATTCCGCCGACGCAATTTAGAATTTCCTAAATCTCGTTACGGCCCCGGAAGAATACACCCAAAAAAAAAGAAAAGAAATCACCATATTTTCCCGCGTAAAAAATAAATTCCGCTCGGATAGGACATTAAAATTTTAAATCGGTAGATGGTAATAAGCTATTTTTCTGCGGCGACTCTGTTTGAATGATAATAAGGCGATAGGATCGACTTAAGCCAATTTATGACGTATGGAATTTATGCCTTTTTACGCCGGCTATGGGTGGTGTCTTGGCACGAGTTGCAGCGGTACCATCGCTGTGATCGTCTGGCTATCGAGCAGGATGTTCTAAGCTCAAACATATCATATTGTCTCTGATCCAATTTTCATCTTTACTAACTAATTTTTTTGCGGTAATTCGCTTTTAAAAAGTTACCGTTCAAAAGTAGTGTTTGTACCAGCGGCCCGTCCCGGCTTTGCACAGTTTTATTTTTACATTTTTCCTTTTATTTATGTTTTTTGTTGGTTTTTTTCGGACATGTTTAACAATTGTCGTTCTATTTTAATTTATTTACACAAAAACCTTAATGAATTATATACCTAAACCTTTGTTATTAATGCTTCTGTTTGTTAATGAAAACCGTGTGAAATTATAGTTTTGGAGTTTACCGCGAACGTACAGACATACAGACGCGGCCGGGGGACTTTGTTTTATAATATGTAGTTATAATCATCATGACTTAGATTATAATTACAATTTGTAAACATTTTATCTCTCGCGCCTTACGAACCAGCTGTTTGACAAGTGAGCTGATGGACCCTTCCAATAATAGTTAACAGACAGTTCTAAATGTGTATTTGTTTAATGTTATACGCATTTATGAAGAGGCGAGATGGCCCAGTGGTTAGAACACGTGCATCTTGACAGATGACTGCGGGTTCAAACCCAGGCGAGCACCACTGAATACTCATGTGTGTTATTTGTGTTTGTAATTCATCTCGTGCTCGGCGGTAAACATCGTGATGAAACCTGCATGTGTCTAATTCGCATTGGAACAGCGTGGTGGAATATGTTCTAAAACCTTCCCCTCAAAGAGGCCTTAGGCCAGCAGTGGGAAAATTACAGGCTGTAGTTGGGTTATACTCATTTATAAAGGAAAGAAGACGTAAAGACGCAGTAGTTAGACTGAAGGCAAAATGTTGTCTACCAAGAAAGTCCTAGGCCATTCAGACTAGGAATATAGATTCCGACGAAGATGAAAGCCATTCGATAATTGGATGTCGAACGAAAGGCAATATATATAAATTGTGATTCAGAAATTCGTTTGTGATGCAGCCTGGATATAAAAACATTTCGTTAATTAATTACTAAACCCAATCAAAATAATATAAACATACACGAAATAGACGGTGTGTGGAGGTTTGGGAGCTTAAAGAGAAAAAAATTAAACAACGAATCAATACTCATCTTTTGTCTAATTGGACGATAACCCTTCGTATAATAACGCCTCGAGCCTCCGTAAGCCCTTTGTCGTTGCACTCTACTGTACAAACAAACAGACCTATAGATCATATTAATTAGATATAATATTAGTTAGTGTGACCATGATGAATGTTTTTTATTAAAGACTAGCCGTGCCCGCGACTTTGTACGCGTTTGCATTTAACAAATATATTATTGTGGACTAAGTTACTCCTTATTATATCAGTTAGCTGCCAGTGAAAGTCCCGTCAAAATCGGTCCAGTCGTTCCCGAAATTAGCCCGAACAAACAGACTGACAGAAGACAAAAATTGAAAAAAATGTTATTTGTGTGTATGTGTGTGTCAAAAGGCCTATTTTAATATCACAAACAGACACACCAATTTTATTATGTGTAAAGATGAATATACGTGACATAATAATTAAATTTATTGAAATCAAATCAACTTTATTCTAGTGAACTGTGAACTTCACAATGAAGCGTCTTTGAATAGTCGATTATTAAATACTACCACCGTTTCGGAAAACAACCTACGGTGAAAAGAAACGACAATAAACTCTCATATGTAGTTTTTTTAAATAAGTAGATTTTCAAGCTGTTTTTATTACAATAATTAGTGTCATTTGATGGAACCGAAGCCTAAATCTTGACGTTATTTTCTAAACCGTACTCTTTTAATTAATCATAATAAAAATAAAATTTGCGTCCCCTATAATGTTGACCCATAAGAAAGACCTTGGTGTCAAATATTCCAGAAGGATCAGAAATTACCATTTCCTGATGATGAAGAAGAGAGTTTTATTATTACGTCTTAAAATAAAGTTTTTCATGGATATATGCGATCCCTGTTTCTCATCTAGATAATATCAATAGTGCGAAAGAGATAACACCTTATAACAAAAGGTGTCGAAATTTTTAAAAACTTTTCCGAGTTTTAACGAGCACGTCCGAATATATTTTTTTTATTGAGTGGTTTCTTTTAACATTACGTATTCATCTCGTGCTCTGCGGTCAAAAGTAATTTAGAGCAATAATTACTTTTCGGTATAAATTTAAAGTAAAATCTTCACTCTGTGTAATGTTTCCGAATATTTAGTTTCAAGATTAGAATATTTTTGTAAACTTAAAGTAACCGTTTTTCAAATGTCTATGTTACGCAGTATTGTTGTGTTCCGGTTTGAAAAGCGAGTGAGCCAGTGTAACAGGCACAAGGGACAGAGCATCTTAGTTCCCACGGTTGGTGGCGCATTGACGGTGTAAGGAATAACTATTACAGCGTCATTGTCAGTGGGTGATGGTGACCACTTACCATCAGGTGGCCCATATGCTAGTCCGCCAACCTATACCATAACGATAATTATATTAATTAAATCGTCTCATGTTAAGTGTGATATCTGACACAGTCAATTCTGATTTAAATATAGGAATTTGTCAGAAAATTTTAATAATCAGCTCGGGTTTAGTTGCCAAGGTTAAAATTATACGATTCGTATAACTTGCTCCTAATATCTTCTATATGCCGTCAAATTTATTACACAAAAAAATACAGACGAATTAATAACCTCCTCTTGTTTAAAGTCGGTTGAAAAGATAATGATATATGGTCTAGTTTTGAGGAACATATGAATCATACTGTTATGTGTCCTAAAATTAGAATAGGTATATTTTTAATTCTCGTACGTACTACAAATTTTGTGTTGCGGGTTGTATTGGTTTGAAGTAAGCGTGTGTGAGGATAAAATGGACTTAGGTCTCTTGGTTAGTGGAGCATTAATTACGTTAGGAGTAGTTGGGACTTGTATTTCGTATATATAGGTCAAGGTGACCTCTCTAATGAATTGCATAATTGGCATTTTTTTACTATAATTGGAAAATGTATGTCGTAGTCATAATTAATAAATACGTTAAAAGTAAAAAGTAGCAGCCTGTAAATTTTCCACTGCTGGGCTAAGGCCTTCCTTTCCCATTGAGGAGTGGGTTTGGAACATATTCCACCACGCTGTTTCAATGTGGGTTGGGGAATTTACATATGGCAGAATTTCGATGAAATTAGACACATTCCGGTTTCCGAGCACGAGATGAATTATGAACACAAATTAAGCACATATATATAGTGGTGCTTGCCTGGGTTAGAATCCGAAATCATCAGTTAATATGCACGCGTTGGTATTTATTAATTATGACTACGAGACACGGGCGGGCAAGGTGTCAAATCCTGATGCCGCAAAGGTCCATCGGATTCACTGAAAGTCGGTAACTTCAAAGGCCCGAATAATCTGTCCTGGTATCCACCTTGAATAATTTTTCTGCTTATCATTGTCTTTAAAATCATGTCCTTTTTATACCAGGTAGTACCTACACGTTAAACTAATACAATAATATTGTGAAACGTTACAAAACAGTAAGACGGAGAGACTGTTTTCACTGTACAAGTTCATGGTCACCCTACAGCGTGTAGACGAGTCCGCCACGCGTCAGGAGTGGGGACACCGCAGCCCTTGTTTCCCAGGATTATAACAATCCGTCCGTTAACCGATTGAAATGATTAGTGTTGTTCGTAACGGCTTTATCGATTTTTTGTTGTTTTTTTTTTCAACTTGAAGTTTTCCGTATATTTTAATCAAGTATTCGCTCATGTTTAAAGTTTAAAATGAGAATATATTTTTCAAATATATTTATTCCAAATAGAAGTGTTACACATGAATATTGTTATTTAAAAATTTACCAGTGTTACAGAAATAAATACGAGAGACATAATATATGAAATGTTGATTTAACACGCGAAGCCGGGCGTTCAACTATATATTTAATTATGTAAGTTGCAGTGAGATAAAGTACACAAATAAACAAACGTCGGCTTAATTCTCATCCTATTTAGCGCGTTTAATCCACTTAGATACACCACTGAGACGCTTAAACGAGTGACTCAGATATTAACTGCTGAATTATAAAACTTTATTTTATTTTTTGTTTTTATGTCGCCACTCGGCCAAATGGCTTCCTTCCGTTCATTTAAACATTTATTGTTATATGAATATAAATTAAAAATATAATGAGTAATTAAATTTATCGATATCGATATTCAGTTGCACGTCACTAATATTAGCCGAAGCTGTATTGTTTGCTCGATATCTTCCACGTCGTTAGTGATGGGGCCCATTGCATCAAACTGTTATTGAATTAAGTTTATTTTTCTTTTAGTTGTTTCAAAATTAAATTTGGTTATGTTAGTTTTAGTTAAAGATGTATGAATTTAACGTATAAACTATAAACTACATAAAATTGTTGCATTTTATTTAGTTCGAAACAATAAATGATGTCTAATTTTTAAATGATATTAAAGAAATCTCGTCAGTGGCGGATTTACCAATTGGCTAAGTAGGCGGAGCCTAGGGCGGCAAATTTAGCCCAAATTTGTTATTATCTTACAGAAATAAAAAAAAACTTACACTTATATGTAGGTATACATATTACGTCCGTAATCCGTACACTCCTCACTACATAGCGGGTTAAAAGATAATCTAGTAACTGATAGAAATATCACCGAGTTTATAATCATTCTAATAACGGGAGAAAAATGTAATCAGGACGATAGATCATAAATGTTGCAAAAAAAATGGAATAGCCTACTAGCCTACAAGCGGCAGATTTGTAAATCCGGCATTGAATCTCGTATAAACTAACTAAGCTCGAACTTCTTTTTATAGCTTTACAAGCTTTTTATAGCTAACATCTGATGTCAAGCCCTTAAACGCAGACAACGCCGTGGCGACAACTACTATCATTGTTTAAGACAATTAGCTTAAAATTCACAACCTTTAAATGTATACTGTTGTCTTTATATGCGTTTTTTTATTTTATGTACAGTATTGTTTCATCTAGTCGAGATGGCCTAGTGGTTAGAACGCGTGCATCTTAACTGATGATTGCAGGTTCATACCCAGGCGGGCACCGCTGATTAATGTGCTTAATTTGTCTTTATAACTCATCTCGTGCTCAGCGGTGAAGGAAAACATCGTGAGGAAATCTGCGTGTGACAAATTTCTCTTAATTTTAATATAAATTCTGCCACATGTGTATTCCACCAACCCGCATTGGAACAGCGTGGTGGAATATGTTCCAAACCTTCACCTTAAACGGAGAGGAGGCCTTTAGCCCAGCAGTGGGAATTTACAGGCTGTTGTTGTTGTTTGATTGTTTCATCAAAAAAATTACTTGAACAGAGATATCTTCGGTCATTTTTGTATGTCGTGCGATGGTAGAGACGATTAACGAACTCTTATTTATATCAATAAGTAGGTAGTTTTTAATATAATCAATAACTAATCTGATGGGTTGAACAGACGGATCAGTAAAAATATTCCGGACGAAAGTTGGCGTCAAGCCGAAAAATCCTGCCATATCTTTTTTTTTATTTGCACTTTAAAGCCAACTAATAAATTGGATAAGAGTTAATAGTGAATTATAGAGATATAACGATAGTGTTTCTATAATTAACTACTTAATCGTTTTTGGTAAGAGCATGTACTAATTATAATAATTATTATAGTAATGTGGACACATTTAACTCGAATCTGTTTAAGTTCTTAAGAGCATTTTATTTGTAGCTTATTGTTTTGTTTCCTATGTTTTTTTTTGTTAATATTGGTATTCATGTTTGATAACCTTATTAAATTTACTTTAATAATATGTAACTTTTATTACTTGTCTTTTAGTTCACTCCATATCTTAAATGCAACAGTGGAAAATTTGTTGGCATATGTTAGAATTATTTTGTTATTAATTGTATGTACGATACTATATTGTTTTCCTAAAATAAATTAAAAAATAAATAATTAGCATTAAGATATGAATTAAAAAAAAGTTACTCTATAAATTTTGACTGCGTAGAATAACAATTCCGGTGCTCTGGGCAAGAAACGAACCAGCTCTCAGACGTATGATTAATAGAATATTTTCTATCGATATGTTCAATTAGACATCACTATTCTTGCCTAAGGCTGAGCTCTAGCACGGTGCCTTGCACCCGTTGCTTTGGATAATGGTAAGTACGTTGTACGTACTATTTGTTCCCTACCTGTTATGACTGCTGTACAAATTGTTGGACGTTACAAAGCTTAATCGGCTATATATGTCACAGTGACCACATCGCATATACTATCGTCAAACAGTCTATGAGTGAGCCAGGGTAACTACAGGTTGGTGGTGTATAGGGGATGTTAAAAATGGTTAATATTTTTTTAAGTATCATTGTCTATGGGCGATGGTGACCACTTACAATCAGATGATCATATACCGTAAAAAAGTGATTATTTTGGTCCATCAAAGTCTAAGATTTAAACAATTTGAATCTATTCAAGGACTTTTAATGTTTATATATAGAATTTATTTTTTATTTACCTTTCCTTACATCAGCTATGCGCCATTAATAATCGTGTATATTACGAGTTACGAAGGGGTTGAGAGATGTAATCACATGTTATTACATTAAGTTGCTTATGTTTTTCCGTGGGATGAAAGCCCGCACAAAATTCGGTTCATTGGTTTGGTAGTGAAATAGCGACAGATAGACGGACGGACAGAGCGACTTTCACATTTATAATATTAGTATAGATTACGATACATGTTATGTATATTAGCTAAATTACTTGGTGGTAGGGCCTTGCGCAAGCCCGTCTGGGTAGGTACCACCCACTCACCACTTATTCTACCGCCAAATAACAGTACTCAATATTGTTGTATCCCGGTTTGAAAGGGTGAGTGAGCTAGTAACTACAGGCATACGGGACATAACATCTTAGTTCCGAAGGTTGATTGACGATGTAAGGAATAGTTAATATTTCTTACAGCGTCATTGTCTATGGGTGATGGTGACAACTTACCATCAGGTGGCCCATACGCTCGTCCGCCAGCCTACACCATAAAAAAAAATTAACGAATTTGCTATTCAAATAACTTTGTATTCTAAATGTTTTGAAAGAGTACCTACTGAGTTTCTTGCCGTTTCTTCTCAGTTGGATCTACATTCCGAATCGGTGGTAGCTTCGCTTAATATAGTTTTGTAATATTACAATTTAAAAGTGCTAAAACCCTACACGAATAAAGAATATTTTGAGTTTTTTGATTGATTCGTTCTGGAGATTACTTTTTGCGTACATATGCGTACCTACTAATGAACTGCTTTCATATAAAGTAGAAGTAAAGTAACAGCTTGTAAATTTCACACTGCTGGGATAGGGCCTCCTCTTCCATTAAGGAGAGGGCTTGGAACATATTCCACCACGCTGTTCCAATGCGCCTTCCTTCACCGCCGAGCACGAGCGAAACACAAATTAAGAACATATATATATATATAGTGGTGCTTGCAATCATCGGTTAAGATGCACGCGTTCTAGCCACTGGGCCATCTCAGCTCACAGCTTTTATATAATAATAGTATACTTTAATACTAAATAGTTTAATTGTTGTTATATACCAAGACAATACGGTAGGGTCCGTCCCTTTCTTCGGATCTTAAACGATATTTGACCGAGCACGCCTCTATCGGCTTACGGTATTTCTAGGAAACCTTCCAAGTTAATTGGTGGGCTTTAGGTCTTGAATAATACTAGTATAAAGGTCGTTGACCGTTAATTGTATCTATATATAGTACGACACAACTTAGACGTAGCATCGGCAAAATTCGTAAAACCGATCACATCCGAATTGAGTACGCTATCCCAAATTATCAATATTTATTTCTCATGCGAATATGATCGTTTTGCATAAACGTAATAACTTGTAATATCATATGACCCAATGTATTCGTCAATTTGACACCTCGATTTACATGCACTTGCTTTCTTAGATGAGAGAATCTATAGCGACGAATAGCGTCGAATGGCGCGATAGGGAGCTATTTCTATTGTTGTGTAAAACGGCAGTAATCGGTTTTATTTTCATTCCATTGCATTTACCGATGCTACATCTAACTTGTGTCGTACTATACGTATATTATAATTTAATATACTACCATGTATATATATATATGTATATATATGTTATTGGTAGGTGCCGTGTGGTAGGTCATGATTAACACGTATTAGAAGATCTCTTCACTCGTCTTGGATGGCGGGAAGATGTGTGATCAAAACTTTTGACGGATTTTGATGCGGTTTCTTTTAATAGATAGTGATTCGAGAGGAAGGTTTTGTATATAATACATGGACATTATAGTAAAGAAACACTAAGAATTTAAGTTTTAGAAGTTTCTACTGTGATGTCAAAGCATTGCACCTGTGCGAAGCCGGGCCAAATCCCTAGTCACTACATAGTATACATAAAATAAAGTCGCTTTCTCCTTCCTTATGTCCCTTATGTAAGCTTAAATCTTTAATACGACGCAACGGATTTTGATGCGGTTTTTTTTAATATATAGAGTGATTCGAGTGGAAGGTTTACGTATTATAATACATGGACAATATACTTAAGAAACACTGATAATTTCAGAAATTTGTAATCTGTCGTATATTTGGCCGGGCCGTTAGTATCTTATATAGTTAAGTTTCATAAGAAAAATAAAGTTAAACAGCATACATTCCTGTAATTAAATCTTCTCTATTATCTATATTAAGCAATAAAACGGATAGTTTAGTGGAGCGATACGTTAACCGCACACGGGCGCCGACATTTTTGTAAATTAGAAACGATTTTAACAGCTTCCGATCTCAATAACATCTCGTTTTCGACATCCGCGATATAAATCTCCAGCGTTTACGATTGATTAATGTTTGTGGTTTAATTTGTTACTTTTTGATGTTTTTGTCTATGGTTTTTGTTTGTTTATGGTTCCGTGAAGTATTTCGGCATCGTCTGCTGAAATGTTTAGTATTTGAAGTTTTAGTAATGTAATTTCATTTGAATAAATAACAATGTTTTTTTTATTACCTACCCCTGAATATTCATTTGTTTAAATTAAGTTTATAAATTCATCTCGTGCTCGGTGGTGAAAGAAGACGGCGGGAACAAACCTGCATGTGTCTAATTTCAATAGAATTCTGCCACATTTGAATTCGAACAGCGTGTTGGAATGTGTTCCAAACCTTCTCCTCAAACTGGGAGGAGGCCTTAGTCCAACAGTGGGAAATTTACAGGCTTATATATTATACATTTTATTATGTTGTCCAATATTTATTTATTTACATACATGTGGTAGATTTTCATCTGACACAAACAGGTTTGAGAAGTTCCAGAACGTATTAAGTTAAAACTACCGATTATTATCGAAGCGACGAATTATCTCCTGATTATGTGACCTTTTGTTATTTATATAGTTTAGTACCGGGGCGACCCAGTCTCGCTCGGCTCTAATAATACGACAGACAAAACACGAAATACATACTCTATTCCGACCATAACAGGAAAAAAGCTAAATAAACAGAATTTGAAATTTTAATTTTAAATTATAATTTTAAATTCAAAAAAACTATATCTAAATATAAAATTTGAGCTAAATACCTACTTGAGATTTGTTGACACAGGAAATAAGTAAGTAAAAGTCTTAGTTGTGTAAACACAACATAATAGAAATCTACCTGACAAATTTCAAGTTTGTAAGTGTTATTGTTTCTGAGGTTTGAGGTGATTCGACTTTATATGTATCACTACATATTATGAAACAAAGTCCCCTGGCCGCATCTGTCTGTTTGTATGTTCGAGATATGCTCTAAAGCTAATAAACCGATTTTAATGGTTTTCACCAATAGATAGAGGGATTTATAAGGAAGGATTAGGTATATAATTGGTTAAGGTTTTTTTGTAAATGAGTTGAAATAGAACGACAATCGTTAAACATGTCGGAAAATGGCAAGAAAAAATATATAAAAAAAACTTATGTGCCCGCTTGTAGTACTAGATATATATTAAATAATTGATAACTTAATATTGTAAGCCGTTTTTCTTTTTATTCGTAATTGTTAAAACATATACTTCCGGTATAAGTCACACGCATTCTTTTCGAACAATAATGGGATGAGAAGTTTTTTAAAGGGAGTTAATGGACTTGCACTTTGAGAAGCTCTGTACTCGGAGATTCTTTGAATACTTTTTACTAAGATGCTATTATAATATGTTTTAAAAGGAAATTGCAGTTTATTCTTGTTGTCTTACAAGTTTAGATAAGTAATATATGATTTTGTAGTCGTTATTTTTATCTTCTACTTTCAGTCATTATGTTGCTTATTAAAGGTAACCATCATTGTTTGTTGGTAGATCTTTGTGTGATACCGCCTGGGAAGTTGCCACTCCCTTGTCATACATTCTTTTGCCAAACGGCTTGAGGGTGAGTCAAAAATAAGGCTAATTAATAAAAGGGATATCGTCATCATTTCGCAAGTGGTAGTGCCACACTGCATACCTCTCGGTTGCAGTCGAATGGGCCGGCACGCCCGGGGAAGTACCACTCTCTCACTTAAAATCGGCGTGAAGTGGTAGCTATGCTACCGCGTTTCGTCCGGTAAGTGAGAGTTCCGGAGGCCCGATCCCTCTCCCCCCAAAACATGGTTGTGCAGAATTTGGTGACATTACCCCAGGAGGGTACCATCAGCGACTGCGATGGAGAATCCCTCTCTGGGCATCCATGCTCAGGACGTACACCGCCTGAGCAGGGACGCCCAGGCTGCCCTCCGAATTCTGGGGGGGGCAATTTTGCGCTCGCCACTGTTCGGGGCAAGCGGAGCAGGCATCATAAGGCAACCCCTACCACACTCGCTGTGGACTTCTGCAACATAAGGGGACTCAACTCCAACTTGAATGCCGTTCACTTTCACCTTGAGACGGCGAAGCCGGCCTTGCTCTTTCTTACCGAGACCCAGATATCTTCTCCTGCCGATACGTCTTTTCTCTCTTACCCCGGGTACAAATTGGAGCATACTTTTGTGCCACGAGCTGGGGTGTGCGTTTACGTCAGAGATGATATCTGCTCTCGACGCCTCGGCAGCCTTGAAGGGCAGGACCTATCAATTATCTGGCTGCGCGTAGACTGCGACGACCATCCGCGAATCTACGCGTGCCTTTATAGGTCCCATAGCGGTAATGCCGAAACCGACCGACTGGTTGAGCACGTCCAATTGGCTACAGATTCCGTGCTGCAGCAGACTCCATCCGCAGAGATCATTATTCTGGGCGATTTCAATGCTCATCATACAGAGTGGCTTGGATCACGCACCACTGATCATGCGGGTAGATCTGTTCTCGACTTCGCTTTGGCTTATGATTTGACACAACTGGTCACCTCGCCAACGCGAATACCGGACGTGGAGGATCATACACCTTCCCTGTTGGACCTTCTGCTGACTTCGCATCCGGACGGCTATAAGATTGTCGTCGATCCCCCTCTGGGCTCGTCGGACCACTGTCTCGTCCGGAGTACAGTGCCAGTTACACGATACTCACGACCTCGTTTCGCGGGCTGTCGTCGCGTGTGGCACTACAAGTCAGCAGATTGGGATGGGATGCGGTCCTTCTTTGCATCTTACCCATGGGGGCGAGTTTGTTTCTCGATGGATGATCCGAGCGTTGTTGCTGACTCTGTCGCCGATGTGGTGCTTCAGGGTATGGAACTTTTCATTCCATATTCTGCGGTGCCCATTGGTGGCAAGTCCCAGCCCTGGTTTGGTCGCCTCTGTAAGACGGCTTCACGCCGAAAATGGGAACGCTACCAAGACTGGGCTAACGCATCGGCGTCTCGTGATACAAACACCAGCACATTCAGAAAGGAATATAACTCTGCCTCCAGGTCCTTCAAAAACGTGATAGCTGAGGCGAAGTCGAAGTACATTGGCAGAATTGGCGAGAGACTGGTGCGCTTCCCATCAGGAACACGTGCGTTCTGGTCTCTCGCTAAGGCTGTCCTAGGGAATTTCTGTCAGCCTTCTTTTCCGTCTTTACACAGGGACGGTGAGTCATTGGCCCATACCGCGAAGGAGAAGGCCGATCTTTTAGGGTCTCTCTTCGCGTCGAACTCGACTCTGGATGACCAAGGAAAGTCACCTCCATCAATCCCGCGATGTGATACGACGATGCCGGAGGTTAAATTTCGGCAAAGTGCAGTTCGGAAAGCACTTCTTTCCTTGGACATTCACAAGTCGAGTGGACCCGATGGCATCCCTCCAATCGTGCTACGGACATGTGCTCCCGAGTTGGCACCGGTCTTAACGCGTCTTTTCCGGCAATCCTACGCATTAGGCGTCGTCCCGAACTCCTGGAAGACTGCTTTGGTGCATCCGATCCCTAAAAAAGGCAACCGCTCAGATCCGTCCAATTATAGGCCTATAGCCATCACCTCCTTGCTCTCCAAGATAATGGAGTCCCTTATTAACTGCCAGCTCCTGCGGTACCTAGAGGAGAATCAGCTGATTAGTGACCGCCAGTACGGTTTCCGTCGGGGTCGCTCAGCCGGTGATCTTCTAGTTTACCTTACTCACAGGTGGGCTGAAGCAGTTGAGAGCAAGGGGGAGGCATTAGCAGCCAGCTTGGACATAGCGAAGGCCTTCGATCGCGTATGGCACAAAGCGCTTCTTTCGAAGCTTCCTTCTTATGGGCTTCCCGGGAAATTATGCAATTGGATTACCAGCTTTTTGGCAGATCGGAGCATCAAGGTCGTTGTCGACGGTGCATGCTCTGACTTAAAATTCGTCAATGCTGGTGTTCCACAAGGCTGCGTCCTATCACCCACTCTGTTTCTTCTGCATATCAATGATTTGTTGCAAATCGGGAACATTCATTGCTATGCAGACGACAGTACCGTTGACACCTTATACACCGGCCGCGCTAATATTTCTCGGGAAAACGTCGAAGAAAACCGGAACAAACTTGTGTCTGAAATCGAGTCTTCGTTAAACGAAGTCTCGAACTGGGGCCGGCTAAATTTAGTCCATTTCAACCCCAAAAAGACGCAAGTTTGCGCGTTAACCGCTAAAAAAAACACCATTTGTCGTATCTCCACGATTTGAGAACATCCCGATAGCCGCTACAGGTAGTATCGGAATACTTGGCGTTGATATTTCGAGCCTCGTTCAGTTCCGCGGTCAATTGGAAGGCAAAGCCAAATTGGCTTCAAAGAAGCTCGGTGTGCTCAGCAAGGCGAGACAGTACTTCACGTCGGCCCATCGCCTAAAACTTTACAAGGCGCAAATTCGGCCTCACATTGAGTACTGCTCTCACCTCTGGGCGGGTGCTCCCCAGTACCAGCTCCTTCCATTTGACCGCATCCAACGTAGAGCGGCTCGAATTATCGACGATCAAGCCCTTTCCGATCTCCTTGATCCTTTGGCTTTGCGTAGAGATGTTGGATCACTCTGCATCTTCTACCGAATTTTTCACGGGGAATGTTCCGAGGAATTGTTCGGATTAATCCCGGTTGCTGAATTTCACCTTCGGACATCTCGTCAAAATTCTAAGTTTCACCCGCACCATCTTGATGTCCGAAAATCCACAACAGCGCGATTTCTTAGACATTTTCTGCCTCGCACAACCACTCTGTGGAACCAGCTGTCGCCGGCGGTTTTTCCGAACCGATACGACATGGGAACCTTCAAGAAAAGAGCCTACTCCTTTCTCAAAGGCCGGCAACGCACCTGCAAGCCCCCTGGTGTTGCAGATGTCCATGGGCGGTGGTAGTCACTTTCCATCAGGTGAGCCTCCTGCTCGTTTGCCACCTATTCCATAAAAAAAAAAAAAAAAATGTTGGTGGCACATTAGTTGCGTAACGAAAGGTTCAAATACCTTGACTTACCATCACACGGCCGCTTTGCCAGTCAGCCTACCTATAATAAATCGCGTGTTATGTACACGTTGTTATCCCACTGCTGGGCTTAGCCTTCTCTCCGACATGAGGAAAAGTATTGATGCTCATTCCATTACGTGGCTTTTCATCAGATTCATATACGATATATTTATTATATATATCTATATATATAAAATAACAAGTCCTGACTGATTGCCTCAGCATCGCCGAGCATAAAGTATTAAAGTAGGGGCCTTGAAATTTGCTGAGTGGGATCGTTTTATTGAATACTAAGGAAGGAATTTTGGAAATATTATTATTAAATAGGTTGGTGGACGAACATATGAGCCACCTGATGGTAAGTGGTCATCATCACCCATAGACAATGACGCTGTAAGAAATATTAACTATTTCTTACATCGTCAATGCGCCACCAACCTTGGGAACTAGATGCTATGTCCCTTGTGCCTGTAGTTGCACTGGCTCACTCACCCTTCAAACCGGAACACAACAATACTACGTATTGTTGTTTAGCGGTAGAATATCTGACGAGTGGGTGGTACCTACCCAGGCGGGCTTGCACAAAGCCCTACCACCAAGTATGAAAGGGTGAAATAGGGTCTGAAATTTCAGATAATATAAGCAATTTCCATTCAAGCAAAGCCGTGAGCAACAGGCAGTATATTATAAATTAACATACAATATGAGTAATTTATTTCTGAAATATGATTTAATTGTCTTTATATTTGAAGAGTTATTTATCTTGTGTCGTTAAATACACAAGGGGTAACATATTAAGTCACACGGTTGGCAGAGCGCGGGGGATGTACAGTCAGCATAAAAACGATGTACTAGCTGGCATGTTGCCATTTTTATGTGTACGGCTTTTGTTAAGAAATATCGTTCGCACATCATAACTTTATGTAGACGCTGTCGAACGAAACATTATATATATATATATTATAATATATGGTCGGTGATTGAATAGAGGAGAATTTTTAACTCATAACATTATAATACATTACATACAGTGGCGGATTTACCAATAGGCTAAGTAGGCCGGAGCCTAGAGCGGCAGATTTAGAGGGGCGGCAAATTTAGCCCAAATTTGTCTTACTGTAATAAAACAAATACCTATAATTATATGTATACATATTACGTCCGTAGGCCTTATATTCGTCACTACATAGCGGATTGGAAAAATAATCTAGTAGCCGTCAGAAACATCACCTAGTTTATAATCATACTAATAACGGGAAAAAGCCGATGTAATGACGACGATAGAACATAAATCATAAATATAGGGGCGGCAAAGATTGAATAGCCTACTAGCGGCAGATTTGTAAATCCGCCACTGATTACATATGTATATACAAACAATGTCGCTTACCACTGTCTGTCCCTATGTATGCTTAGATCTTTCAAATTACGCAAAGGATTTTGATGCTGTATTTTTTAATAGAGTGATTCGATTAAGACGAAGTTTTCTCTATATATAACACATGGACAATATAGTAAAGAAACACTGATAATTTTAGAAGTTTCTAGGTATATATATGCTCCGGGGCAGACAGGGCGGGTCGCTAGTTATTTACAATTAAAAAACTTTCTTGTCATTTCATTATGACCTATGAATGTTTCATATTAATTATATATAGTATTGGTCTTGCCATTGCTAAAATAAATGATATATTTTGCTTATAATAGTATAAGCAAGTATAGGCGCGTGCGAAGGGCTTTTTCTAAAGTCCCAGTCCTGAGTTACGTCCGGAGTGGGGACACCCTCTCCGCACTACCCGCTCGAGTTTTAATCGACGTCCATATATTTCACGATCTTGTTCTACGATGATTTAGGAGTTTTTATTATAGAGTAACTCTTCAACTCTCGACGACAAAAAATACTATAGCATTACTTGTAGTACTATAAAACAGGATATTAGCCATGTTTTCTATTTTTATTTGGTGGGGTTCGATATTTCGACATTATCTATGAATCTCTTGTGCAAGATACCCCTGTAGAAATATTATAAATATTCCGTTTTGAATACTTATAGTGATAAAAATAACCATGTTAATTTAAAATACTATAGTAGTTAATTATGATTTTGTATATATTCTTGTCTTGTGAATTCATATTAATGTGTTTTAATATTGTTTCAGGTAAGAGAATAATCAAAAAGTTACAACAATTATTATTGTAAGTTACGAGGTATTGTTTTTTTTTTTGTTTCTCTTCTATATCTATTCTATACAACTGAAGGTCAATGAAGTTCAAGGTTAATTGTAGTTGTAGTTGTAGATCTTGCAGCGAGATGAAAGAGAAGAATCAAGGCCGGATATAAGTGCGACGTATGTGTATATATGTCGCTATAAATATATAAAAGCGGCTAATCGCGAGTCGTATTCGCGTACGAAGGGTTTCGTACAATTATCTATAAAAACGTCAACAAAACACAGCAACAGCCTGTAAATTTCACACTTCTAGGCTTAGGCCTCCTCTTCCTTTGTGGAGAAATTTTGGAATATATTCTACCATGCAGTTCCAATGCGGATTGGTGGAATAAACATGTGGCAGAATTTCTAATAAAATTCGACACATGCAGGTGTCCTCACGATTTTTTCCTTCAGTACCAAGCTCGCGATGAATCTGGGGGCACGGCAGTGCCCCCACCAAGTCGAGCAAAAAAGCAGCACGGCCGTACCATCCTTTTCTCGAAGCAATTCAGGCCATTTTCGACCCCCTGTAACTTCGTTGTGGATAAAACTAGAAGACTGAATTTTCAGTAACCATGCAAGCATTGTAAAGACACGGTATATTTCAAATTTCATTCAATTTGAACTAGTAGTTTAAGAATTATAACGGGTCAAAGTTTCTTAATTTTGTCACTCACTCACTGACTCACCGATCATCAAAATTCTAAGGCACTTCTAGCAGACCTAGAAGCTTCAAATTTGGAATATAAATAGTGTTTAGTGTATGAACCAAGGAAAAACTAAAATAATTAACAAAATGATAAAATTAAAAAAAAAAAAAATTACAAATTCAAAGGAAGATTATTTATTATATTATTATAATAACAATATAATAAATTTATTATATTAATAAGCTTTCGAAAATGTTTGTTAATTGTGTAATTACGTTCTCAACTAGTGCACACTTATAACTACAAGACCAGACTAAACTATGACCATGTTTCTTTACATTTCCAAAGACCGCTTTTCCTGTATTTATTTATTATTTTTTAATTCATTTTATAATATTATTAAATATTTGGATATTATGTATTATTATTTTTAATAATAAAATTAATATTATTAATAATAGTATATATTATTAATAATAATATACATATTAATATTTTAGTGTATTAATTACATAAAATATGGATATCGGTTCTGCAGTATTCACATCCGGTCAAGCTTACGTGGCACTTTCGAGAGTTACAAGTCTGGGCGGTTTACATCTAATTAACATCGACTTTGGAAGTGTTAAAGCGCAGGAATCCTCAATTTGTGAATACAACAGACTAAGAATCATTTACCGTCCAGATTTGTCAAAAATTTTAACATCAAGGCCTCCCAGAAAAACACATAGAGATAGGGAGTGGGCTCTTAGAAAAACTGTAGCTGAAGCTCAAGAAGTAGTACCGGAAAAGAGAAAACGGAAGGCTACCTACAAAAATAAGAAAAGTTAATAATTCAGAGAGAGGGCTTTAAGAAAATTCGTTGCTGGTAGATATAAGTAGAAGGTACCGAAAAGAAGAAAAATAGAACTGTCTACAAAATACAAAAAGAAATGAGATTCCATCAAAAACAATACTTGTCAAAAAAACCAAGTCTCGCAACTCAGTTGTTCTGCGGTAAAAAGTTGTGAGATCCATGTAATACCAAGTCTTATCCATGTAATACTTAAGCGACTTCCTGTCTTAATACGTCCACTCCCTAAGACCACGATCGTGGTCCATATATTGACTTGGTCATCGCACTAAATAATTTAATTAACACGTGTTTTTATGCGATGGCCGAGTCAATATATGGACCACGATCGTGGTCTTAGGGAGTGGACGTATTAAGACAGGAAGTCGCTTAAGTATTACATGGATAAGACTTGGTATTACATGGATCTCACAACTTTTTACCGCAGAACAACTGAGTTGCGAGACTTGGTTTTTTTGACAAGTATTGTTTTTGATGGAATTATAAATACAAATTAAGCACATAAATGTTCAGTGGTGCTTGCATGGATTTTAACATTCAATCATTGATTACGATACACGCGTTCTAACCACTGGGCTAACTCGGCTCTGCAACAAAACACATTTGTTGTATGTTAAGGGGAACCCTGTTTAAATTTTATTTTTCACTATTTTTTGTTATAGTGGCAACAGAAATTCATCACCAGTGAACTGTCAACCGTCTATCACGGTTAATGAGATACAGTCCGGTGACAGACGGATGCACAGCGCAATCTTAGTAATACGGTCCAGTTTTAGGCTTTAAGCACGGAACCTTAAAATTGTATAGTTTCTGATACGTAAAAGATGATATATTCATATAGTATTACAAATTGCTTTGCTATTAATTAATATTATTTTTCGATGTGCTGTAAATAAGTTTAACGGTAAATATAACTTGCTTAATTTTTGATATTTAAATATGTAATAATGACGTTGACAACCTCCGTGGTCGAGTAGTGCGTACACCGGCCGAGTCGATGTAGAAAAACTTCATTAGTTTTCTATATTGTCTTGGGTGTGGGTGTTTGTAGTACCGTCGTTTCTTCTGATTTTCCATAACACAAGTGCTTTATCTACTCACATTGGGATCAGAGATAGACAGTACGTACACAACAGATTGTATGTGATGTTATCCCATATTTTTTTATTTATAATTTAAAGTCTGTAAAACAGCAGAACTAAACTACAATAAAAAAAAATTCTATTTCATGTTTTATCAAAATAATCATAAAATCTATGTTTCTAAAAGTCTATACAGCAACCGAACAAAGAAATGAAAGAAAATCATTCGACGAACGTTAGTGTTAGTTACTGAACCGTTTTCTATTGGCCTATTTATATACAGACTAGCTATTCGCCCGGTTTCGCACGGGGCGGAATTAAAAGCATTATCATCTATAGGTATTCGCTTTTATAGTAAAAACGCATATTTATTTTAATTTGCCTTTGAAATACCATGTCAATAAAATAATGATAAGTAAGGCGTATTACTCAATAGAATTATAGGAATAATAAAAAGGGTATAAATTTAATTGTACTTTATTCACATACTTTGAAGTTAGAATGGTGTAAAGAGTAACTACTGAGTTTCTTGCCGGTTCTTCTTGGTAGAAAATACGTTCCGAAAGCCGTCTGGATAGGTACAACCCACTCGTCTGATATTTCACAGTCAACAGTTCAGTGAGTCAGTGTAACTATAGGCATAAGGGATGTCCCACGTTTGTGGCATATCGGCGATGGTGAATGGTTAATATTTTAAAAGTGCAATTGTCTATGGGCTGTGGTGACCACTTACCATCAGATAGCAAATTTGCTCGTCCGCAAATCAATTACTTAAAAAATCGTGACTCCATCTGTCGTTTGACAGATCAACTGACTAACAGACGTGTCGCATATAATATGTAGTTACATCATACATGTATTATATATTTATAATATACATATAGTGATATAGTACTTGAAGTATTATTATAATTATCGTATGTTTTCATTGTTTGTGTAATTAGTGAAATTTGTTGATCTATCTGTTAAGAAATAATCGCAAGACCTCCCGAACATCGAGCGCTACCAAGAATTACCATACCGTGAGAAATAATCACACCATGCATTCCTTGAAGCTACCACCTGTTGCCAGCGTCGCTGCTTTGTTTCGCAAGACCTCCCGAACATCGAGCGCTACCAAGAATCACCATACCGTGGGGACCATTCAGTGATTTACCGATTTCGTATATAAATATGTAATTCAGACTACAGAACTTCACTTTTTGTTCTAACATCGAACAGACTGTCACGTATATTATAAATTAGAAATAATTAATTGTTAAATTAAATTATTTAAATAAACGTATAAGTTAAATTCGTTCGGTTTCATTCTGCATCCTCAACGGCAGCCCTACGTAATTGGCGCAGTCGGTAGGATGCTCGCGGAACGTTTCGCGTAGAAGATTTCCGTAATCGCGTGAAGCCCCGCCGTAGCTTGTCTAGCTGCTGCATCCGTAGCATCCGAATCTACGAGTAGTGCTGCACGAGAGGTATCCAGACATCGATAACGCAGAGAGACCGAAACATGTTCATGTGAGTACACTAGATTCTTTTTAGTGGTTGCTCAATCCTAGCCTAACTAACCTGTGTGTTAATAAAATTTGCCAAGATTTTTCATTTAAGAAAATCGAAGGAACCTAGGATAGTTATTAGTAGTAGGCAAACTTTCGTAGATAATAGAAGAGATATTAGTTTAAGTAGTATAGAAGAACAAACGGAAATGTCTGAGTTAGACACCATTTATAAAGCCTTAAGGTTGGTACCCGAGTTCGACGGGAACCCAAATGTACTTACTAGATTTTTAAAATTATGTGATCAATTGGTAGGACAGTTTTGTAGTGATAGTAGTAGTGAATTAAGTAGGTGTGCTCTTCTCAACGGAATTCTTAACAAAGTAACAGGCTCTGCTGCTCGCTTAATTAATTCTAATGGGATTCCATCCGACTGGCAAGGCATTCGAACTGCTTTAGTGAACAACTTCGCGGACCAACGAGATGAGACCGCTCTATATAACGATTTAGCTATTTTATCGCAAGGTTCAAAATCCGGGAACCCACCCCCTACGAACTACTTTAAATCTAAAGAAGTAAATTACAATAGTTTCATTGACAATTCTATATACGATGAATATGCCGATTATTACGATCCTTATTTAACAGAGCACCTATTGCAGGAATATATACTAGATCACCGTAAGCGAATGTTAAAGGTATACGAAATCATTAATGAAACCGCCCTTCAGCGTCGTACTGAAATAACCGAGAACATTAATAGAAATGGCATAAAAAATAAAACATATGCACCTGATCAACGAATCTATGTCAGAAATCCCCTAGCTAATAGACAGAAATTAGCTGCCCGCTATACGAACGATACGGTTGTAACAGATTTACCTATACATATTTATACAAAGAGAAAGAGAGGACCCGTACCCAAGTCGCGCCTGAAACGGGTACCTAATCTCCGGAAATTTAGATTATACGGACGCACTAAAGTACGAAAATGCCATTGCTATTCTACAAAAGAACGAAAATAACTTAGCCATTGAAATAAATCATCAAATAAGTTTAAGCAAGCAGTGGGCATCTCAGAGTTCAAATGTTACAGATAGGATAGTAGAAAACCAGAGGAAAATAGAGAACATTATTAAAACCATCTTAGATAATGATGTTAGGAAAGAAGAAGATGCAATTAAGTATTTTCATTTAGCCCAGCTACTTACAATACTAGGTGATGACATAGACAATTTGTCACAAGAGTTGTCAAAACTACAGAATCTATTGGCATTCATAAGAGCTAAAAGCATCCATTATTCCGTTCTCGATTACGACACTTATATAGTTATGTTAAATAAACTAAAAGGTTTATACAATTCAAATGTAGTGCTAGATATTAATTTTAGGGAATATTTAGATCTATTAAGATTAGGATATTATTATAAAGATAATGATATAATCTTGGTAATTAAGTTTCCAATCATGAATCCCAATAACTACATCCTTTACAAATTGTCCTTAGCCCCTAATAGTAATGATAAAATTATAATCCCTACCTATCCATACGTAGCAATTCACGAGAAAGATCTACTGTATATAGAGACAGAATGTCCGAAGTACAGTCACGGTCATCTTTGCGAGGACAACTTAAACCGACACTATGGAGAGCAAACGAGCTGCATTCAACATCTTATACTCCAGCAACATATCCATGAAACCTGTCGGGTTACTCCAGTAATCTTATCTTCTCAAGCCATGGAACAATTGGATGATCGTCACTATGTTCTGAGCTTTCCCAACTTAACGAAAGTTCATTTAACCTGTTCTCAAGATCAATACAAAAACCTTCTCGGAAGCTATCTAGCTGAAATACCTAAAGGGTGTGCTCTACAAACGTCCATCTTCACCATCACTAACCACCATGATCAAGTAAAAGGACAAGTTTTGAAAATGTTGAATATAGAATATAGTAATGAAGATCCATACAAAGCGACAGCGAAGAACATCTTGAAATTGAACAGTATAGATTTGACTCACTTACATTCAACCAATACCAGGATTGCCTCTCAAGAACCAGTGACTTTGGAATTGTCGAACTTAGACACGCTCTATCACACGACTATACCTGTCTACCTACTCATCGGTGCATCAGTACTCACTATTAGCATCGTCCTCATTCGTCGCAAATGTATGCATTTAAGAAATACCAACCAGAAGGACAATGAGGCAACCAGAACACAAGAAGTCCAGGACAGCCCCAGAGATCCTATGTCTCTATCAGCACTATTTTCGACAAAAGTCTCCAAATAGCTGCTGATCCTGCGGAGGGAGTTGTTAAGAAATAATCGCAAGACCTCCCGAACATCGAGCGCTACCAAGAATTACCATACCGTGAGAAATAATCACACCATGCATTCCTTGAAGCTACCACCTGTTGCCAGCGTCGCTGCTTTGTTTCGCAAGACCTCCCGAACATCGAGCGCTACCAAGAATCACCATACCGTGGGGACCATTCAGTGATTTACCGATTTCGTATATAAATATGTAATTCAGACTACAGAACTTCACTTTTTGTTCTAACATCGAACAGACTGTCACGTATATTATAAATTAGAAATAATTAATTGTTAAATTAAATTATTTAAATAAACGTATAAGTTAAATTCGTTCGGTTTCATTCTGCATCCTCAACGGCAGCCCTACGTAATTTATCCACGTTTTCTTTGTATTTGTTTATTAACAAGAACTATATTAATATTTGTATATGATTATTAATAATTTACACATTTACTGAAGTTTATTTTGCGTTCGTTATTGAATGTTGCTTTGAATTTCGTTTAATAATACGAAGTAATAGATATACATTCATGTATAAGTAAGACTAAAATGTATGTCTAGGATTTCGAAATGCCTACCTTTTCTAACGTAATATAGCTATTTCGTCTGACTGTTAGTTCGTGTAATATTTAAAATGCATCAACAAAATTAAATATACAGGGTTATTGGTAATTCGACGTATATCCGTTAAGAGGTGATTGGGGTGACTATTTGCAATAATTTTCACCCCCATAAGGATGGGGTACTCATTATCCCCTGAGGATAATGATAAGGATAGAATCCTGCATGATGCATTATAGAAAATACTGTGTGTACCTACTGTGCTCTGTTACAGAGAGTTTTAGTTTTTTATAGACTAGCTTTAATTATGCTATATTACAAAGTTTCTTACTTATAATTTAGCTATTTATGTATTTTATGTATTAATAGGCTGAAGATGCTTAGGAAATGAGTACAATTCCTATATTTGACTGATAAATAGTAATTGTTGTTTTTGTTGTAGAAAAATTTATTTGAATTTGAAAACGCTGTAGCAGTAAATCAAGATCATATATTAGGCTATTTGACTGGTTTTTTAAATCCATTTTACATTATTTAGTAGAAGTTACGGAACCCAGTAAAAGTTGTATTTTTTATTTCTAGTACATATTTGCCGAAAAATATCATATTAAACATTCCATATTTAAATAACGCGCGAAAACGCTACTTGGACAATATGGCGCTGCAATGGGGTCGGTGACGTCACTTTGCTGTATTTTAATCTGTGGTACATATAGTAGAAAAGCAAAGTTTGCAAGAAAGTGACTTCATCATAAGCTCGCCCAATCAGAAGTTTTGTGTCACGTGACAAACGATTGAAAATTTGCATTTTTATTTATGGATTTTTGAATAAATTAAGTATTATTTTCAACTTTTGTTAGTAAATAACCATTTTTAAACTCATAATATACACTGATTACAATAATTCACAATTTATTTTTCGCATTGTCAAATAGCCCATTCTTCTTTATATTATAACACGAAACAAAACAGCAATATTTAATGTAAGCAACGGTCAGTACGGGAGGTATTAGCACGTATACAAACACACGTTCTGCAACTCTGATACGCATTACGTTCAAATCCGATTACATATACCACGGAGACCGCAATGACACCGTACCGTAACATGTATCAAATTTATCCTATATTAACTAATTGTTAATAATTGAGGTATACAAACCGATTGATAAATGCAACATGCGTCCCAACAATGACATTAAAAAATCATTTCTGTTAACAATAAGATCATCTGTATATTTTTTTATTTGTTATCAATGAATTATTAATTATATACATACACACTATACTTATACATATATAGGGGGCTGTTGTCGAACCATTCGCACGAAGCGTGTTGCTTCCTCATCACAAGCTCACAGCCAAGATGTGGGAATATCCTTCCGGTGTCTGTGTTTCCTGAGCATTACAGTCGGGGTGTGCTTAAGACGGAATCGCCGACTCGCCAGGAAAACTTGCTTCATATGATCCAATGTCAGCCAGTAAAAAGATTTTTCATAAGTCAGTGTCATTATCGTATGTGTTAAACGACGTCCATAAACAAAGGTCTCCTCCAAGTATTACCACGATTTGAGCATAAGAAATATAATAATTAAAAAATAATATTACAGTATTCATCAGTTAAGTAGTTTGATATGAAGTAGTAACGAATTTATTAAAGCATTTATAAAATTACTAGCGGCCCACCCCGGTATCGCACGGGTGAAATGCAGTAACTTAATATACAACAGTTTTTTTGGTGTTTCTTTTCTATACTATAGGTGTATTATATACAAAAACGTTCCTCATGAATCAGCCTATCTAATAAAAATCCGCATCAAAATCCGTTACGTAATTTTAAAGATCTAAGCATACATAAATCAAATCAAATTAAACTTTATTCAAGTAGGCTTTTACTACTTTTGAATCGTAAACCACCAGTTCGGAAGTAGATTCTACCGAGAAGAACCTGCAAGAAACTCAGTTGTTACTCTTTTTTAACATTTAAAAAATACAAAGACATGTTAGTTAAATACAATTATTTAAATTAATATATCCTGCTTGGAAGTCAACAGGTATTAACTCCACGCTTTTTTATCATCTATAAAATCTTGTATCGAATAATATGCTTTTTCTACCAATTTATTTTTTACAAACGATTTGAAATTACAAAACGGCAAAGTTAAATTGTCTGCGGAATTTTATTATATAGGCACAGACAGCGGTAAGCGACTTTGTTTTGTACTATGTAGTGATAATGAAGTCGGGCTTACGCGTCGGTGTGACGCGCGGCTAGAATTTCATCGCAAGCGGGATTATTCAAAGTACTCCACTAAACAATTTAACATACCGCTCTTAGAATAACTGGTGCTCGCTAACGTTTCGAACGTTAATATTTCCCACGACATTCGTAATTACTGAAGGTAATTGCTTCGGAATATGTCGGAAAAACCAAGTCGATGGAATCGCTTCAGATCTTAAAGGTCGTATCGCAACAATTTGTTTTTTATGTTATAGGTTGATGGACGAGCATATAGGCCACCTGATGGTAAGTGGTCACCAACACCCATAGACAATGAAGCTGTAGGAAATATTAACTATTCATTACATCGGCAATGTGCCACCAACCTTGGGAACTAAGATGTTATGTCCCTTGTGCCTGTAGTTACACTGGCTCACTCACCTTTCAAACCGGAACACAACAATACTGATTACTGTTATTTGGCGGTAGAATATCTGTTGAGTGAGTGGTACCTACCCAGACGGGCTTGCGGCTTGTGTCGACTTCGCACGGATGGACATAAGTTTTTTTTGTATATTTATATTTTTTTGTTGCCTTTTTCCAATACGTTTTACAAATGTCGTTTCATTTCAACTTATCTACACAAAAACCTTAAAAAAATATATACCTGAACCTTCCTTATGAATTTTTCTGTCTATTAGTGAAAACCGCATTAAAATCCGTTCAGTAATGTTGGAGTTTTCATATTTGTGCACTATAATATGTGCTGCGCAGCTGACTAGTCCCCAATGGAAAACAAGGATGGCATCTGAGTTAGCAAGATAAGCTGAACGACGAAAAATTATTTTGATTCAACTGCTTTGTGGGCTCAAAAATCCGCTCAATTAAAAGGTCATTGGTATTTTCCCTCTGGAAGTTCTCAAAAGTAACTCTTTCCTTCGAACTGCCTTATCTGACTTGTCAGTAGTGAGCGCAATGAACACCATAATATCTCCTGCACTATGCGCCCTTTATGAATTTATATCGGCTGGCCAACATTCGCTCGCGTGGTTATGAACTAAGTCCAAAAAAGCAACTCGTATCTCATCCGCTGAAAACTATAGATCGATTCGAAATCCTCTTATGTTCATTTTATAAAATAGTTTTCACCGTAAATTAGATTTGAATCTCGAATGAAAGCTTCCGCAAATAGTTGTAGCGCTTCTATCGGTTTTTAATTTGTAACGGAAAATTAATTCCGTTCGATAATTTGATGAGCTGTTGACTTATGAAATGGTTTTCGAAATTATGTTTCGTAGAATAAACGTATTGTATTTTCAGTTGTGATATATGAGGGTTTCATCGATGGTAGGGATTTCTGCAAGCCCGTCTGGGTAGGAGCCACTCATCAGATATTCGACCGCCAAACAACAGTAATTAGTATTGTTGTGTTCCGGTTTGAAGGGTGAGTGAGCCAGTGTAACTACAGGCGCAAGGGACATAACATCTTAGTTCCCAAGATCGGTGGCGCATTGACGATGTAAGGAATTGTTAATATATCCTGCAGAGCCATTGTTTATGAGCGTTGGAGACCACTTACCCACCTTACTTACCTGACTAATATGGAAGCATTACAGTTACTTTTGGATAGTCAGACACTACCACTGGTTCGGAAAAGGAAACTACCTGTCCTGAGAAGAACCGATGAAAGAAACTCAGCGGGTCTCTTTTTTGTCAAACTAGCTATATACATATACTGCATATGATGATGGGCGATGGGGCAAAAAAGTTTTCGAGTGGAGACCACGTACCGGCAAGCGCAGCGTAGGGCGTCCCCCCGCGAGAGGGACCGACGATCTGGTCAAGTTCGCGGGGTATCGCTGGATGCAGGCCGCTACTCACCCATCAAGGTGGAAATCATTGGGAGAGGCCTATGTTCAGCAGTGGACGTCCTACGGCTGAGATGATGACTGCATATGAATAGAAGTAGCGAGGAGGCGATCGGCCGCGGACTTTTACCACAAATAATGGCGCCTATGTGTGGAACTGCACTACATTTATTTTATTTGACATTTTGTCTATGTTAACTACGATATTCTACATACAATAATACTTATACACGTAATACTTTTTTATCAATGTACATACGTTACTTCCTTTAAATTTCAAATTTGAATATCATTCCGCTACGATTTCTTGTCTCAGATATAACCTGTATCTTCAGATAAAAGTATTTAGCAAAACCAAAGAAGTTTTCTCTAACCTGCCTGAATACCGAACATCACAACCCCGCCTGACCCTGGTTATAAATTAATTAATATATTCGTTCAGGGCAATCGTGAAGCTTTAAAAGTGCATGATATGATTCAAGAATATTTTTTGGTACGAAGTAACTTATCGTACCTGACATGCGTAAATTTATCAATGTTTTTGTATTAAATGATAGATTACAGTTATACAATCTTGTATAGATTACTATGCCTTATTTATTACTAGGTGTCGTAGATTCGCTCGCGTTTTAGGGGTTTCGTTGTTATTCATAACGCAAAAAATGGCCTGTCTCCTTTATTGGAGTTTAAATTTCCTTCATACCGAAATTTTATCAAATTCGGTTAAGCGTTTTATTTATTTATTCGGGTTTAATAAACAGCGTCACAATAGGGCTAAATATTAAGTTTAGATTCAAAAAACAAAATACATAATTGTGAAACCAACACCGTTAACCACAGAATATTATATATTATACTAAAGTTATTGAGAGATATACGATGCAATTTTTATATATTTTCTTAATTTGTATGTATATATTATTTATTTATTTAACTGAGGAACAAAAAAAATGAAAAGAAATAACAAATTTTAAAGTAGACAGAATAAATTAAAGTATAGTAAATAAATATCGGAATAACAATTTTGGTAGCTCAAAAAAATTATTGGTTTGGTAGTGAAAGAGCGACATACAGATTGATTTACTTTCACAATTATAATATTAGTTAAGATTGTTTTTTTTTTATTTATTTAAACATAAGTTTTGATTAAATTAATTGATAATATTAAACATTAATTATGTACCCGCTCGGAGGTTGCGCCTGCAATTGATCATAGGAGTAACATCTCTTTGAACTGTAATTACACCGGCTTACGTATGTACCCTCCGCGCTGAAATAGAGGAACGAACAGTTACTATCAATATTACGGAAACGAAATTCAACGCTCCCTTAATGTCAAAGCATTTGCGGTTAATGATTTTCAAACTAAGAACTACAACGGGGATTCCCCTGATGTCGGGTTTTTTTATGTAATCTATATTTGGCGACGATTTTTTTAATACTAACGACCCGACTTTGCTTTGCATGGACAATACTGATACTAATACTAATATACTACAGAATTTGTTTATTTACATATTCACATTACATTACAAACTTCTAAAATTATCATTGTTTCTTTACTATATTGTCCATGTATTATATGCAAAAACCTTCCTCTCGAATCTCTCTATCTAAAAAAAAAACGGCATTAAAAGCCGTTGCGTAGTTTTATAGATATAAGCATACAAAGGGACATAGGGACAGAGAAAGCGACTTTGTTTTATACTATGTAGTGATGTTCTTGATAAACTTGATAGGATATGACGTTTCCTAATGTTTTACCTAATCCTGGATGACGTCATTGTCTCGATAGTCAGAGATAAGAACGCGGCGAAATAAAGCGTCTAACGATTGGCCACTAAGTATACGCACACTTGTATTGTATTATTATGATTGGCTAGTCTGAAGCGTAGATGTCACGCACACTTAGATAATCCGGTTGATTTGTTTGTTTTAGTTCTTTTGTAGTGGGACGCTATGTATATATATAATATTAAGGTATGTACTAGCAGCCGGTCCCGGCTTTATATGGGTGGACATGTTTTTTTTTTTTTATATTTTTACCGTTGTTGTTTTTTTAACCATGTTTAACAATTGTCGTTCTATTTCAAATTATATATCTGTACGCTCCTTTTGAATTCCTCTATCTGAAATCATATAATAGTTTTGGAGTTTTTCTCGAACATGCAGACGGACAGACGCAGTCGTCCCATGTTTTATAATATGTACCGATAAATATTCTAAGATGTACAATACTTAATTGCTATTAAAGCCAGTAGTTAAACACGGTATCATCTTTTTTGTGAATCGTATACGAAGAGATTAAAATAAATACGAAATCTCACCGCCGAAGGGCAAATTTTAATAAATCATTTAATATTCTAAACGCAAAATGAAGGAAAAATACTCTCCGCGAACGTAAATATTAGATTTATGTTATACTTTTAATGTAATTATTGCGTTTCGTAATGTTTTATGAATTCATATTGTATTTATAAGGGTTTTTTATTGTGATGATGTAATCTTGACCGATATTGGCTACAACGGTCAATTGAGAAGGAGATCAACTACGCAGCACATATCATAGTGTGCGTGTGTGTGTGTGTGTGTGTATGCGCATGTGTGTTTGCGTGCAAACATAGGTATACCTAACCTACATCGATGGTTGTCTAGGAGAGATCGCGATGAGGTCGCTAAAATTGTACGCCTTTTTTTATTTAGGCTGGATCCATGTTGTATTTATTTATTTTCTCTGTATGGTGTACAATCTTCATACTTATCTTTACATAGTATAAAACGCTGTCCGCTGTCTGTACCTATGTGTCTGTATCTCTTAAAATAACGCAACGATTTTGGATGCAATTTTTTTTTAATAGATAGAGTGATTTAAGAGGAAGTTGTTTGTATATCTTGCATAGACTATAATAAAGAAACACTGATAATTTTAGAAGTTTGCGATGTGATGTCGTAAATATACAAACTCTGTAGTATATTTAGTATCAGTATTGTACCCGTGCGAAGCTGGTTCGGGTCGCTAGTAAACTATGAAAGTGCACCCTCTTTCTCCGATGGGACGACAAATCTGACACGACCGGAAGAAGTTCAGGTGCAGGACCAACTTCTCCACCAACGGATCCGGAGTACACGCCCTCAGCTTTCAAACTCCAGTTCAGTACTGAGAATTTTTCAATGATGATGATATCTGCGCCCTTATGTAGAACCTGAATCAACGATACAGTTTCTTTATCGTATTGAGTAGGCAGATTATTATCAAGTGGGCCACGCGATGGAAATTGAAAGAGATACTTGGATGTGGGCCCTTACATCGCCAATGTATGACCAACCTTGGAGAAATATTTATGAATTCGGAACCGGTACTTAAAAGGGCGCAAACGACCCTCAAATCGAAACAATAATAATCTTTGGCGGTAGTAAAGTAACAGCCTGTAAATTTCCTCCTCTCCTTTTGAGAAGGTTTGGAATATATTCAGGTACATTTAGGATCATTCAGGTTACCTCACGATGTTTTCCTTCACCGCCGAGCACGATATGAATTATAAACACAATTAAGCACATATATATAGTGGTGCTTGTCTGGGTTTGAACCCGAAGTCATCGGTTAAGATGCACGCGTTCTTACCACTGGGCCATCTCAGCTCCATTTGGCGGCAGGATATACAATAAATATATATTTTACAACATCACATTCATTACTCTGATCCCAATGTAAGTAGCTAAAGCACTTGTGTTATGGGAAATCAGAAATGTGATGAATCAGAAATGTGATTCTGGTTGATTCTGCTCCAAGCCTCTCAAACGGTATGAGGCCTTACCTCAGCATCGAGATATTGATATACTATTTAAATATAATCAATAACGTTGAAATAAACTTGGTTGAATAAAAATGTTGAAATATATCATCGTACCTATAACACAAACGTATCGATAATTTAACAACGTTACTACATTGAAATCGAGACGTGTAGTGCCGTACACGTGAAGATATCGATAACTCAATATCGACACTGGAACTACCACGCTCGCTCGTAATTAAATAAGTTGCTTTAGTATCATACCGATATTACTCTTGTAGATCTTATTAGGGTTGGAACGCAATGGATTTTATTTTCTACACTATGTATTGTTTTGTTTAATATATAAACCCTAAGTGCCCTTAGTACTGGGCTAAGGCCTCCTCTCCCTTTGAGGAGAAGGTTTTTGGAACATCCACCATTCTGTTAAAATGGGGGTTGGTGGAATACACATGTGGCAGAATTTCTATGAAATTAGATACATGCGGGTGTTTTCCTTCAACGCCAAGCACGAGATGAATTATGAACACAAATTAAGACATGAATATTCAGTGGTTCTTGCCTGGGTTTGAACCCGCAATCATTGGTTGCATGCATACGCTCTCACCACTGTGCCATTTCGGCTCTATATACTATACCATAGATATAAAGCAACTCTGTCTGTCTGTATGTCTGTCGCTCGTTCACTACCAAACCGCTGAACCGAATTTGATAAAATTTGCTTTGAAGTAAATTTGAACTCCATGGAAGGTTATAGCCTACTTTTTTGCCTAACACGTGACAACTAAACCCCTAAAACGCGAGCAAAGCAGCGGGCTACAACTAGTTTATTATAAGTAATCGTGTATCAACCGTTCATCCGTCGGTCTGCTCGTAAATAAAATGAACGTAAGTTATAATCTGTTACACAAAAGGTTTTCCCTTTAACCGTAAGGACATGAAACTCGGTTGACGTCCGTGCTGACGTTTCGTTTACATACAGCTCTCTGGATTCATCCCGACGTATACAGGGATTGCTTCACCGCAGAATCATAAACGAATTTTGCACGTGAACAACTCTACGCCCTATTCCGACCGTAGGAGAAGAAAGGCCGTATAAACATTTGACAGCATATTATCGACGCGAGAACCCAGTGGTTAGAACGCGTGCATCTTAACCAATGATTGCGGGTTCAAACCCAGGCAAGCACCGCTGATTCATGTGCATAGTTTGTCTTTATAATTCATCTCGTGCTCGGCGGTGAAGGAAAACATCGTGAGGAAACCTGCATGTGACAAATTTCATAGAAATTCTGCCACATGTGTATTCCAGCAACCCGCATTGGAACAGCGTGGTGGAATATGTTCCAAACCTTCGCCTCTAAGGGAGAGGAGGCCTTTAGCCCAGCAGTGGGAATTTACAGGCTGTTGTTGTTGTATCGACGCCACACCATTGGTCGAGAACTTGATTGATCTATGATACTCACTTTGGATTTCAGAGAATATGGCGCTTTGTACATAATATAACGGTACCTTGGAATACTCTCCTTAATAATAATTTTATCTTCGTAATTTTTTGCCTCTCTCGTAGATTACAATACAAACACACAGTCAAAAAAGTGGTAGTTTTATATATTGTAACATGTAATACTTTTGATTTAAAAGAAATTTAATTTCATATCTTGGTTGCTTATTATATTCATTTGTATAGATATATCGACATTTTTTTTACATTAAATTAACAACCTCTCAATGTCACTCTGGGCCACCTCTCCCTTTGAGGAGAAGGTTTGGAACATATTCCACCACGCTGTTCCAATGCAACCCGCATTCCTTCGTGACCGAGCACGAGATGAATTATAAACACAGATTAAGCACATGAATACTTAGTGGTGCTTGTCTGGGTTTGAACTCGCGATCACCGGTTAAGCACGCACACGTACCAACCACTGTGCCATCTCGGCTCGACGTACTATATATCGACGTATTGTTTATAATAAAAATTGTTGCCGGCCTTTCAAAAAATTTTTGAAAGGCCGGCAACGCACCTGCAAGCCCCCTGGTGTTGCAGATGTCCATGGGCGGTGGTAGTCACTTTCCATCAGGTGAGCCTCCTGCTCGTTTGCCACATATGCCATAAAAAAATAATAATAATAATATTGTTTAACGAATTTTAATTTGTAGACGAATTGAATTGTAAAGCGTACTTCTCGTAAGTCTCGACTTCGATAAGAACTCGTGTAAAGCTGTCGCTTACAATGCTAATATTTTGCGTAAGCCGATCAACTCATTGCGCTCAATTTACTTCGCTATAAGTAAAAAATTTTCTTTTTAACTTAAAGGAGATTATATCGCGAAGGTAGAAAGAAAAATAAGTGTACGTTCGAAACGCGTGGGTTTCGAGTAATGCCCTTTGAAATTATACTGTGAGTTGTGACGTAAGCTTCCCTTTGATCGTTCGTTCGAATTAAATGTATTATAATATAGCTGTTTTATGTGTTTATAATTATTGAAAATCAATTTTTAATAAACATATTATGTGGGTTTAATTAAATTGGTGGGAGCCATTCGATAAGAAACTATGGGGATCTTTATTTAACAACCTTCTTAGTTGAGCTGTGTGGAGACCGGTTTTCATGGGTACGCCACTCCGAACTCCCAGGTTCGATTCCCGGTCGAAGCGATGTAGAAAAAAATCATTACTTTTACTATGTCGACAAGACTCTGCATTCTGAACTGGTGGTAGTTTCATTTCATTTAATTTAGTTTGTTAAATGACGATTCTATACGCCTACTTGAATGAAGTATATTTTGATTTCATGGCTGTTGGTGACCACTTACCATAATGTGGCTCATTTGCCCATTGCTTAGGCCAGTACCTAGCTTTTCTTCTCTGTTTGTGAATCCTTTGTTTTTATTACATCGGTAATAATTGATAAGCTTTAAAAAAAGTAAATTGGATAATAATCGGCGTATATAAATGCGTTATGTGTATGTTTTTCTTTATTTAAAAGCTTGGTTACACAAATGACTAAAGCGCTCTATGCTTCTTCCTTTACCAGAAGACATATGGTCTGGACCATCTGACGTTCAAAATTAGTCGTACAAGTTTTTACTTATGTTTTTCAATAAATCCATACATATAATAAAATCGAAGTGTCTGTTTGTAATATTAAAATAGCCCTTTTCTACTCAATGCATATGTATGTATACACGATACATATATCAAAATAACATTTTTTGCGATTTTTGTCGGTCTGTCTGTTTGTTCCGGCTAAAATCTGGAACGGCTGAACCGATTTTGACAGGACCTTCACTAGCAGATAACTGATATAATAAGGAGTAACTTGGGCTACATAATTTTTTTTTTTTGTTAAATCCAAACGCGTACATGGTCGAGGGTACAGCTAGTTTTCAATAATTTTATAATAATAATAAATAAATAAATATGAGACAACATCACATACATTACTCTGATACCAATGTAAGTAGCTAAAGTACTTGTGTTATGGAAAATCAGAAGTAACGACGGTACCACAATCACCCAGACCCAAGACGACATAGAAGACTAGTGATAATCTACATTGACTCGGGCGGGAATCGAACCCGGGACCTCGGAGTGGCGTACCCACCACTCGACCACGGAAGTCGTCAATATAATTGTTACTAATATTGTCAAATTTCGAGCACTCGTTTAATACTAGTCGATTGGGGATAGTCTGAAACAACGATATTATATATTCGATAGGAAAAACTCTTGCGATATTATATTTATTAACCACGTATCACATATATTATTCGTCGAAGCAAGTTCACTTATGTTAATGCCAGGGGAAACGATCTGTTTATGTGTTTGTTACCTTATAACTCGTGCATAGAACGCCATGTCCGTTGGAAATGGCGTCAAGTGTTTTTGATTTATTTTCAATGTGATATATTTTTCTTGTCTTATTTATCTTGTAGTGAATAGTTTTTCTCGTATTTCATTTATATCTATGTATATTTATATTATAAATTGCACCATTGCTGTGTCATTTCAAGTGTCATAGAAAAATAATTAAAATACTAACCTATGAAATAATTTTTTATTGTTGATAACAAAATGTGACGTCGTTACTTGATAAAATATAAATAAAATATTAAATTAAATAAATGTGAAAGTAACTATGTCTGTTCATGTGTCACTCTTTCACGACCAAACCGCTGAACCGACTTTCATGAAATTTGGTATGAAGCTAACTTGATCTCCAAGAAAGGACATGGGCTACTTTTTTCCCTAATACATGTTAACCAACACCCTAAAACGCGTGTGAAGCCGCGGGCGATAACGAGTACTTTATATGAAGCTTAAAATTTCGTAAGCAAGAGCTGTGATTAAATAATCAAAGGAATGAACTGCCCATGGACAATGGTGCTGTAAGACAAATAGTCTTACAATACTTAGTGGAAAAATAGTTCTAGAAATCTTGAATTATTCGAGTCGAGATGGCCCAGTGGTTAGAACGCGTGCATCTTAACAGATGATTGCGGGTTGAAACCCAGGCAAGCACCGCTGATTCATGTGCTTAATTTGTTTGTATAATTCACATCTCGTATTCGGCGGTGATGGAAAACATCGTGAGGAAACCTGCATCTGACAAATTTCATAAAAATTCTGCCACATGTGTATTCCATTCTCCTCAAAGGGAGGGCCTTTAGCCCAGTAGTGGGAATTCACAGGCTGTTGTTGTTGTTTGAATTATCCTATGGTATTGATTATTTTATCCAAATTAAAGAAGTGAAATTACATAGGATATATTTAGTTTAGTGGTATTACACTGTTTGTAGTCCATATCATAGCAAAGCCTTGTATATCTCTACTTATCGGGACATATAGAGTACTTTGTTATATTGAATATGCGTTTTGTTAACAATTGTCTAACATTAGCTCGCGATATCGTATGAAATCGAGAGGCTTGATCGTACGGAGTGCATATTTCACTAATTAAATCATAACATAACCGGCTTTGACAATATACCTGCTGCACGTATCATGTTACTCAGCGAATGTAACTCTAACGAAATAATGACTAGGTTAACGTAAATAGATCGCGGGTGAAACTCTAATGTAAATAAAATATATGTATGTAATATAATGTTATATGTGTTGCCTTGCGTTTTTCCTTATCCCCTCAAGACTTGGATAACCTTTTAGAACACTCATGGACACCTAAATGTACCTCAAATTACCATTGGCAGTAGCTAATCTGGATGTAGTATTGACTGCCAATCTTTAGGAAGACCAGCTAACCACTTAGCATATACAGGTGTACTTGTTATTTGTTTCCATTCATAATTCGATGGGATGCGATCCGATGTTTGTTTTTTTTATGGTATAGGTTGGCGGACGAGCATATGGGCCACCTGATGGTAAGTGGTCACCATCACCCACAGACAATGACGCTGTAAGAAATATTAACTATTATTTACATCGTCAATGTGCCACCAACCTTGGGAACTAAGATGTTATGTCCCTTGTGCTTGTAGTTACACTGGCTCACTCACCCTTCAAACCGGAACACAACAATACTGAGTACTGTTATTTGGCGGTAGAATAACTGATAAGTGGGTGGCTAACCTACCCTAACCTACCCAGACGGGCTTACACAAAGCCCTACCACCAAGTAAATGTTCGACACAATCGGAAATAGTTCAAGTTTTATGTATTTTCTGAGGCTCGAACTCCAGCCTGTTACAGATCATAACATAAAGAAACTATTGGCTTTCGAGAAAGTCGAGAAACGATCTGTGGTCTTATGACAACACCTTGGAATCTGCATTCTTATCTCACACTATTAGAGCAAGCAGGAGGAGGGGGGGTGGGGGGTTATAAGTGATCCCTAACACTAACGCGATGGCTCGACTTTTGAACTTTGCGTCCGTCCTTCGCGCCGATGTTCTCCTCCAGTACAGACACATTCAATTTGCTCGCCTTATTTATTCATAATACAGCTTTTGATATAAATTAGTGTAAATTATTCATTAAATAATACAATTTTTATGGGATTATTTAACTTTGATAAGTAAATGATATATAAAGTACATTTTAAAAATATTTTTTTTATGTAATGTAATGTCTATCAAAGATATAAATATATCAATTACATTACGTCGTAAGTAAAAGTGTTACAGTTTGTTTTAAAAGCAAATTCCTTACATATAATTCACGGACTACAGTTGATAGCCTTGGTTCGAACCCAGAACCTGTAGATATGCCGCTCCCACGATGACACCGAGCCGAGATGGCCAAGTGGTTAGAACGCGTGCATCTTAACCGATGACAAAGCGATTCAAAGATTATTCAAAACCGTTCCGTAATCTCGTTCGTATAGCGTAAACACAGATGTCACTTTCACGGCGTCTCATGTTCTGTGTCATCTTATAAATATACAATATATTTGAATTCTATTTCGTGTTTATTCGTAAGTGAAGTACGTAATTGAAGTTATCTGTGATGTAACTCGGGGTAATTGATGCGATGGTATGTTTTTGAATAATTTATTTGTGTTTGTGTGTCGCTAGCTCTTGATCTGTATCTCTTTGGTCTTGTCGCTAGTTTGTGATGCTGGGCGGGACTAGGTCGAATCTAATTGCGGTTTTCTCTCGAGGAATTGTCTCGTGTAAATGTTGGGTTTTGAGTTTTTGTTTTAATTACTACCAGCTCGTCCCGGCTTCGCACGGGCTGTCATACGTCTTTTTTTTTTAGTGAGCACTTGTGTCTTTACGCACACTTATACACTACATACACCTGATATTTCTTGTGCTTCTGCTTTTGTAGAATGCCTTCGTTACGGAAATCGGTTAGTAAGACGCCATTATATGTGTCGTTTCAGTGTCTCTAGAAACCGTGACATTGTCTAATCTATAATTTTTTTTTACTCGTTCTCGCCCGCGGTTTTGCTCGTCTTTTAATCGTTGGTTATCAGATGTTTAATATCAAAAGTTGGCCATAACCTTCCGTGGATCACTTTATTACTAAATTTAATGATATTGGATAGTGTTTTGACCGTTACAGATCCATAGACAGACAGAGCTACTTTCGCATTATTAATAACGGCATATACTATTAAATAGCCTGTTGCTCGACTGTCTACATGATCATCATCACTACCTTCAAAAATTACATTATTAATAAATAAATTTGATTTTATTTCAGAAATATTATATTTACAAAATATATCGATATCATTTATGTCGATAAAGTCACATCACTAAATACAAAGTCACGTACCGTACGGAAACGTACAATTTATCCCTTCGCGTATTGTCGACGGTTTTTTTCCTCCAACTTTCTGTTTACGGGCGCGGAAGTTTCACGAATTTCGTTATACTTTATGTATTTTTATCAATTTTAATAAAGAAAAAGTTTTTCCATTGTGTTTGTATGATATAAATATATACTGTTACGTAAATATATTTGAATGGATATATGTATTTGTTTGTTTTACGGTTTGGTATATAAATTATGATGTTTTTTTTTTTTGCAATATTAACACTATCTAATTACCTGCACTATAATACTACCTATAGATGCATGTGACGTATGGAGGTTAATTATATTTGGTACCACTATCCTCGGGACCTGGGATGACTCGAATTCATGACCCTTGTGCTTGTAGTTACACTGGCTCACTCAACAATACCAAGTATTGCCCCTTCTTCGGTTTATTAGATTAAAATTTATAGTCGTAATTTTTAGTCTGTATATCACGTGACCTAAAACAAGCGCCGCCATTTTGTGACGTCATACAGGCAAAGACTGTCGTTTCAATATCGTATGGCACTTTGATAGACAACTATTCTGGGGTTTTAATGCTATTATTTGTACTTCCCACGAACGATAGCGATTATTATTTACTATTTTCCTGGAAGACCAAATATTTATAGCCTGGTAACGTTGAATGAGAGCCGGTCGTGCATACACAAAACTGTGGTTTCTGCCGATATGACGTCACCGAAATGATTGACAGCGTTTTTGCGGGAATAAGGGAGGTTTTAATTTTAATTTAATTCTTTACCAAGAAAACGTGTTTATTATGCGGAAATATCTTTTTTTGTGGCTTTTTCTCAGGAAAATCAACATTTTCAAACATAATAAAATTCCCTATAATAAAGAGTGGTGTGTGGCCATAGTTGTTTTGGTATACAGGTAACTAGCGACCCGACAACGCGAATGCTAAATATGTATATGACTTTTTAAATTTACATGGTTATTTTTTTTATTAAAGTTTCAAGACTCAAAAACTCGTGAACAAGACATTCGTAGATAATGTCGAAATATCATCGATTTATTACTGCTGTCAGTTCCGCAATAGCTTTAGGAGACCACTGAAAATCAGTGTAGAAGCAATTATGTTTCTATTTTTCACTGAGTGGATCTCCTTTTGGCTAAATTACACTGCTGCACACTAGTAAGTAAGTAAGTAAGTAACAGCCCGTAAATTTCCCACTGCTGAGAAAGGCCTCCTCGTCCGTTAAGGAGAGGGTTTGGAACATATTCCACCACGCTGTTCAAATGCGGGTTGGTGGAATGCACATGTGGCAGAATTTCGATGAAATTAGACACATGCAGGTTGCCTCACGATGTTTTCCTTCACCGCCGAGCACGAGATGAATTATAAACACAAATTAAGCACATATATATATAGCGGTGCTTGCCTAGATTTGAACTCACGATCATCGGTTAAGATGCACGCGTTCTAACCACTGGGCCATCTCAGCTCTGCTGCACACTATTTATTGTTTAATATTATTTTAATTATTAATTTTTTTACTCTCAAAACTTGTTCTGTTGTAGTTGTATTTTTAGTTATTATTTTTTTCTTGTTTGATGTATTTTAGAATAAGTGATACTTTGTTATGTTTCGTTTTTTATGTTGTGTGAAAGTAGTGTAATTTGCTCAATAAATGTTTATTATTATTATTAAATATCGAGCTCCAAAGAATAAAAATAAAAATCATGGTAAATATCCCGAAATTAATAACATTAATAATGTATATGACTGTATTGTCTACGTATTATATATAAAAACATTCCTCTCGAATCACTCTTATCTATCAAAAGAAAACCTCATCAAAATATGTTGCGTAATTTTAAAGATGTAAGCATACATAGGGAAAGACACTGGTAAGCGACTTTGTTTTATACTATGTAATTATATGTATATTTCATTTACATTACTTTATTTTATCTTATGTTAACTATTAAAGTAACTGCAATTACTTGAATACTGTTACACGGATTTAATAACTTGAGTGTACTTCGGACCCTAAGCACAGTTTCACATAGGGGTCGCTATGGGGTCTCGAGAGCACTATTCGTGATGTGGAAAACATGAAATGTTAACAACAAAAACTTGTTGTATAGAAGTGAAACGGTGTTTGAATATTGACCGACGGTTGTGAGTTCAAACCCGGGTAAGTTTAAATAAATTATATATGTATGTATGTGCTTCGTTAGAGTTTGCAATTAGACTGTGTTGTGTATCAAATGCTTGTGGTACCGTCGTTACTTCTGATTTTTCATAACACAATTGCTTCAGCTACTCACATTGTGATCAGAGTAATGTATGTGATGTTGTCCAATATTGTCCAATTTGACATTCATTCATTCATTGACGTATGCAAGTTAGTGAGGCGACGAAGGTTTGGACGTATGATTCATATCGGGGAAATTAACGCCATGTTATCCGTAAACTGCACTAATGAGTTCTATCCGTTATGTTGCATCCGTTGTTTAATGCACGCTTTGCAATTCTATACACGAACACGTCCCATTTTTGTATTCGTTTTGTGGTATACAGTTGTGGTGATGTCCTGACTGGGTTCGATGATAGACCACGGGACTAGAGCTGCCAGTGATTGTTTATAGGTAAACTCTGTATAGCCACATTGAGGATGGCAATTAAATGTCAAGGATGATAGTTAAGATGCAAGATGTTGATCTTGTTTTTGTGTAGGCTTTACGTCCTTTCCGAGGTACAGCAGTGTTATGTGATATTTTGTACTACTATTCAGAATTTATTGATCTGTCATTAGTATCTCAGGATCTGCGTAATGCGACGTGTCTGTATATTTTTTTATAAACTTTGTGCCCAATGGAAGCATTTGTTGTATATAACAGCCGCCAATATTGGTGATTTCGAATGGAGAGACCCTGTGTGATCAACTTGAAAGTTGTAAGAAATAAATAATTAAAAAATCGCAATGTAGGAACCCCACACTACCCCGTCGTCATCACTGCTTTTAGACATTACCGCTATAATTTATATTTGTAACAAAATACTACCATTAAGTAAAATCCCTTCTTGAAATCTTGAGAAACCGTATGCGTTTCCCACCGAAAAGTTTACAGGCTTTAAGCATTCGATGTTACCAACATATGTACAACTAGCTGTGCCCTCGATCTTGTACGCGTTAGAATTTAACAAAAAAAATATTATTGTAGCCTAAGTTGATCCTTATTATATCAGTTATCTGCCAGTGAATGTCCCGTCATAATCGGCCCAGCCGTTCCAGAGATTAGCCGGAACAAACAGACAGACAAACAAAAATTGTAAACAATGTTATTTTAGTTTTGTACCGTGTATATATATATACGTAAGCATTGGATGAAAAAGGGCTGTTTGAATATTACAAACAGACACTCAAATTTTATTATATGTATATATATGTACAATAAACAATAATTTGGTTAATAATATTGGTATTCTGCCCCGGCTCTCTCGTTGGAGTTCGTAATAGTATCAGCAACTTGCGGGCCGCCCGAATCCCGACTGTACCGTATTAGCCGTATCACATATATTGTCCGTCAAAATGTTATTTGCATGTGTAATTCTATAAGGGCTTTCCGACCAAATCTTCATTGAATTTACTGTGGAAACATACGGGTGTCGATTGCGAGCGGTTGCGATGCGCTTTTTTTTTATGTTGCGCGTTTTTGTTGGAATAGTTTTAAAATATTTTCTTCTTATTTATTAAGTAATATATTACTAAAGTAAAGAGTCGAGATGGCCCAGTGGTTAGAACGTGTGCATCTTAACCGATGATTGCGAGTTCAAACCCAGGCAAGCACCGCTGATTCATGTGCTTAATTTGTCTTTATAATTCATCTCGTGCTCAGCGGTGAAGGAAAACATCGTGAGGAAATCTACATGAGATAAATTTCATAGAAATTCTGCCACATGTGTATTCCACCAACCCGCATTGGAACAGCGTGGTGGAATATGTTCCAAACCTTCTCCTCTAAGGGAGAGGAGGCCTTTAGCCCAGCAGTGGGAATTTACAGGCTATTGTTGTTGTATATTACTAAACGTTTATATATACGCTAACGACCCGCCCCGGCATCGCCCGGGTGCAATGCTGATATTAAATATATTACAGAATTTGTCATCACATTGAAAACTTCTAGTATTATCAGTGTTTCTTTACTATATTTTCCATGTATTTTATACAAAAAACCTTACTGTCTGAATTACTATTTCTATTTATCGCATTAAAATCCGTTGCGTTACTTTTAAGATCTAAACACACATGTTTTATACTGTGTAATGATGATATATAGTGAAAAAATATTGATATTTATGACAGCTACGATTATAAACGTAATTCCCAGCCATATGTGTACACTTGAAATAATCTTTACAGAAGAGGTCTCTCGGGTCCAGGTACCCAACCTAAGGTAGGGCTTAGATGCCAAAGTAATCCCTGAACCGAGTCCCACAGCTGGGAAAAGATATTCTCAAGGAGAATTCACAAACAAAATACTTATAAGTTACTCACTCATTCAAGCAGTAAGTTACTACCGGCTTAATTCGAGGAACCGGATACCGATTACTATTAGTCTTAATTACAAAGTCTAATAACAAAAGCGTAACATTAAGAGTAGAGAACGTTTGCCCAACTGTGGGACATTTATTAGAAAGTGGGAATATTTTTCATACGACATTAACATAATTACATAGTATTAAACAAAGTCGCTTACCGCTGTCTGTCCCTTTGTATGTTTAGATCTTTAAAATTACACAACTGATTTTGATGCGGTTTCTTTTAATAGATACACTGATTCAAGAGAATTGTTTATTTTATATGTATGTATGTACACTGATAATTGTAGAAGTTTTAACGTGATGTCGTAAATAAACACATTTTTTTTGCACTTAAATTGCACTTGTCCTGTGAAAAGCCGGGGCCAGTCGCTAGTTTATATATAAGTTATTTGTCATTTCATTCCACAGATTAAAAAATATATATATGTATTCGAAAATTTAAATTTACGTGTGTTTACGAATAAATTCAACTGTAATGCTTAAAGAAAATGTCGTAAGGAAGTTAAGATGTGACGGAAATAACGGCTCTTCTAAAATATACCTGACGATAAACCAACGAATAACATTACGACCTCCGTGGTCGAGTGGCGTGTACACCGGTTTTCATGGGTACGCCACTCCGAGGTCCCGGGTTCGATTCCCGGTCGAGTCGATGTAGAAAAAGTCCATAATATTGTCTTGGGTCTGGGTATTTGTGGTACCGTCGTTACTTCTGATCTTCCATAACACAAGTGCTTTAGCTACTTACATTGGGATCAGACTAATGTATGCGATGTTGTCCAATATTTATTTACAATCAAATGTCAAATAAAGGGCCATTTATTTTCATGACATTTTGTTTATTTGGATCGTCCTGGTTTATATGATGGAATCTATTTTCACTGTGAAGTAAAAGTAAAGTAAAGTAACAGCCTGTAAATTTCCTACTGCTGAGATAAGGCGTCCTCTTCCATTAAGGAGAGGGTTTGACACATATTCCACCACGCTGTTCCAATATTTATTTATTTTATTATTTCTGTAGATTCTCCCCTCCAAACGGAGTTCCCCCAGTGGTGAGGAATGCATACATACATATTTTATCGATTCGAACGTACGCGAACCGATATCGAGTGTATGTAATTTAAATTTAATAAGGTGCGCAGGCGCCGTTCTCCCGGACAATGTTTTGCTTCGTGTTTTGTTACCGGTCTCTATATATAGATGCAGCCGGTTCTGTCGTGACGTATCATAGCTGCACAGATTCTCATTATATTTCGATATTTCAGCGTACGTTGGGCTTACGTCGTATAGTGTACGATAAAGAGGCTTTTTTGTTGATGTGACATATCTAATGCAGTTAGATATGTTTTCTACTTTGATTTGGTATATATGCATGCATACATTGTTGGTATTTAATATTATTATAAGCATTTCATAACTCATGTTCCCATTTAATTACCTAACCTATATATCAAAATAAAACACTAGCCTACCGCTGCCACTGATTCGGGCGTACGCTGCCTTACTATTTCTGACTGACTTATTTCACCCCCTTAGGGGTAGAATTTTTAAAATTCCTTTCTGAGTGGGTTTCCTATTCAATAAATCGATCGTACTCACCAAATTTCAAGGCCCTTACTTAATAGTTTACATTCGGCGATGATGAATCAGTCACGACTTGGTATTTTATTTATATACAGAAGATTTATTTAGGCTGCTTCTGAAATTAACGTGAAAATAACTCTGGCTGTCTGTCTGTCTGTCTTTCACGACCAAATCAATGAACTGAATTTGATGAAATTTGCTGTGAAGCAAACTTGAACTCACAACAAGGAAGGATGACAACCAAACCTCTAAAACGCAAGCGAATCCGTGGGCGACTACTAATATGGAATTTATTTTAACATGCCCAACTCGGGGTTTGAACCCCAAGCCTTATTTGTAAGCTAGCTATAATCTAAATCAGAATAATACATGTGTATTGAAATTAAACAAACATCCGTTAGTTTAGTTCTCGTGTGTATCAATTATTTCGCTTCTGAGGCTATTGTTGCTCGCGCTCCGGTACAATGTAATCTTCGTGATGTATTCCCGTCTATATAAGGCTGTAGCAGGTACATTCGTGATGGTATACACTTTCGAATCGTCCTCACGACTCGGTTAGGTCGATGCTGTAGTGTGTACTATTCGAATGCTATATATTTTTTGTTTTGTATATAAAAATGTATAAGTAACTTATTTTTCATGATTGTTGAGTCATTTTATTTGATAGTGTATACTATATGTAGTACTTCTTAAAGGGTTTTTTTTTATGTAATAGGTTGGCGGACGAGCATATGGGTGACCTGATGGTAAGTGGTCACTGTCACCCACAGACAATGACGCTGTAAGAAATATTAACAATTCCTTACATCGTCAATGCGCCACCAACCTTAGGAACCAACATGCTATGTCCCTTGTGCTTGTAGCTACACTGGCTCACTCACCCTTCAAACCGAAAAACAACAATACTGCGTACTGTTGTTTAGCGGTAGAATATCTGATGAGTGGGTGGTACCTAGGCGGGCTTTCACAAAGTCCTACCACCAAACTAACTAAAATCAAGATGAAAATGTATTTGATTCAAGTAGGTTTTTGAATCGTCATTTAACAAAAATGTCTAAAGCCTAAGTCACTCCCCGGAACAAAGTATAAACATACAAAATGTAATTTAAATCGTTTCAGTACTTCAATTATAAAAAGTAACATTCCTATTTATATTATTAGTAGGGATTAAGAAACAGACAGTTATTAGTACTCATTTGATTTTATATATTGATACATGATACATTTTATCGATTATTTCGCTTCTGCCGTATAATATTTGCAATGCAATGTAAAGCTATATATAGCTTTCAATAGTTTGTTATCACGTCGAACATCGACCTTTATAATGCGACATGCAAATTTTACGTTTCAATATATTCTAGAATCGATGAGTTTTATTTGAGAATTAGATATATATATGTATGTATCTGCTATAACATAATGTATATATATATTGAGCTGAGATGGCCCTGTGGTTAGAACGCGTGCATCTTAACAGATGATTGCGGGTTCAAACCCAGGCAAGCACCACTATATATATATATATATATATATATGCTTAATTTGTGTTTATAATTAATCTCGTGCTCGGCGGTGAAGGAAAACATCGTGAGGAAACCTGCATGTGTCTGATTTCATTGAAATTCTGCCACATATACATATTATAAATGGTGTAGATGCACGCGTTCTAACCACGTGGCCATCTCTGCTGTCATCTAATTAAGTTAAATCAAATAAAATCGATACCAGGTTTCAATTTAAATCAACTCATCTAGAGTCTGATTGATTATAATATTCACTGCATAATTTTTTGTAATGCAAATTATTATTACATATTTGTTATCAACTCACCCTCTTCACATATCTACCCCTGCAGTAATACTTATCGTATATAGAATACGTTTTTGTAACCTCTTGTTAAAAGTTCATTCGTTAGACTAACTTGTTTCAACTGTAACGTTTTAGTTCTACATAGTTTAGAATTATTCTGAGAATTATAATAAATATATAGTAAACGGGCGATGCTATGTCCGCTGGGCCTGCAGCTACACTGGTTAACTCGCACTGCGGTTTGGCAGTGGAATATCTGATGAGTGGATGCTTTATTTTAAAATTATAAATTAATTACCGGTGAAATTGTGACGTGTATTTACTTTTTTAATCATTATCATTACACAGTATAAATCAAAGTCGCTTACCGCTGTCTGTCCCTATGTATGCTTAGATCTTTGAAATCACGCAACGGATTTTGATGCGGTTTTTTTTAATAGATAGAGTGATTCGAGGGGTAGGTTTTTGTATATGATACTTAGACAATATATTAAAGAAACATTGGTAATTTTATAAGTTTCTAATGTGATGTCGGAAATAAACAAATTCTATAGTTATATTCAAACCATTTATTATCAGCATTGCACCCGTTCGAAGCCGGGGCGGGTGGCTAGTTTATCTTAAATAATAATGTGCACTAATCGTCAAATTATTTATTTTCTTATTTATTATTAGTCACTCATATCATTAGGTCTTAATTAAGTTGAATTATCGACTGAAGATTAAATATTTTCAATCAATGGTATAATATAGTATAGCTACGATATTTATAGCAAATGTCATCCATTCGAACCGTATCCTAAACTGAGCGTGCATATAAATAAGGCCACTGCAGCTATGCCGAGAAGTTTATTTAATACCGCTATTGAAAATAAATATTTCGTTTCGATTTATAATATTTAAGTGATTTATAAGACGAGCCAAATAACAGATTCAAATCTCGTCTGAGAATATATAAGAATAATAAAATAATATTATTCATTGAACCGCGATGGCTCATTGGTTGCCGGGCTTGAATGGTGTCCGATGATTCTGAGTTCAAATCAAAGGCACGCACTACAGAGTTTATTTTAATTCGTATTTCTAATTCATCTCGTGATCCGTAGTGAGAGATAATAGGAAAACTGCAAGGTGGATGAGAATCTGCCTCGTATTTGCACCGAAATCTATTGAAGCAGAGCCTTATCCAAGCTGTAGGATATTTTGTTGTTATTTTTATATTAAATTCAATAAGAGCGTAATTACTATTTCTTTTTAGATTTCGAACTTATCTCATCCCGCTGTTCTAACTCGGATTAATGGACACATTACAGAATGTTATCAGAAACGTACAGTTTCCCTTCACCTGTAAACCGTCTGACTAATACGGTATATTATCATATACATACTTACTAAATCTGCGGCTTTATCTGCGCGAAATTTTTAAAACAAAAATTCCCTAACCTAACCCCCTTAGGGGGTACAGTTTCGTATTATCCGTTCTTAGCAGATGACCCTATAAAAACCTACCAGCCAAATTATTTAAATTTGTAGTTTATAGTTTCTGAGAATTCGTGATAAATCAGTGAATGGTATTTGACTTCTATATAGATATAGATAGATAACATATGTATTGCACTCAATGACCTTTACCAATACCATTTCGCATCCCACGTTAAAATTCAAAGGGGTGTAACACCCTAATATTAGAAAAGCGACAAATGTACCCTAATGTTTATTGTAAATACGATTATGAATGAAGAATGTTGTTAATGTTATTATAGAAGGTATCCTGTAACTATATTTTGAGACAGTAACATTTCGGTACAACCCACTCGTCAGATATCCTACCGACAAACAGCAGCACTCAGTATTGTTGTGTTCCGGTTTGAAGGGTGAGTGAGCCAGTGCAACTAACAGGCACAATGTAACATCTAAGTTTCCGAAGTTGGTGGCGCATTGGCGATGTAAGGAATGGTTAATATTTCTTACAGCGCCATCGACCACTTACCGCCCAGATCGTCCATATTCTCGTCATATACCTATGCCATAAAAAGTAGTAGGTATTCGGAAAGTTGCTTTTGTCAAATATTACCCGTTGAACTGTCATGACATTGAATTTCATGATTTATTATCGAGACAATTAACATTTATAGTTGTGGATACGTTAGACCTGTACAAAATGACTGTACTCTTGATATCGTGTACTTACACAATATCTTCTTTCGAATGTTAAATTACTAATAACTGACTTAAAATTTAGTGGCGCCTGCCTGGGTTTGAACCCGCAATCATCGGGTCTGGTTCACGCGTTCTAACCACTGGGCCATCTCGGCTAATCGTAAAATAATGACTGCTTTTAATACACGCCCAGCGAAGCAAAACTCCTCGTTCGAATAAAGTGTAATTATTCATATGTTTCAAAGAATAACGTACTTATGGTTTCCATATTTCGAAAAATGCAACAATTACGCCAAAGTGTTATTGTAATTACTCGTTGCGACGTGGGAATCGCCAACGATTTGCATACAACGAAAGCAAAATGCCCGAGATGGCTCAGTGGTTAGAATGCGTGCAACATAACCGATGATTGCGGGTTCAAACTCAGGGAAGCACCGCTGAATATTCGTGTGCTTAATTTGTGCTTATAATTCATCTCGTGCCAGAACCAGAACTTATTTTATATATACTATACCGAAGCCGAGTTTTCATAATAGTAATACATAATATGCGTAAGGCCTGTGAGTATATTAGTAAATAATAGTAACATAGATTAACACGTCAAATCAATTGCGAAATTTTAATTTATTTCCTCGTCTGCGTCACGCTACGAATTATTAGGATGCAATCGAATAATACGTTCATATATCATCGGCCCTAACCTAACGGTTCGGATTACAACAATTTTGGTGCTAGTGATGTTTGTGTGTTGATTAATCGACAAATTGAAACGTCGATAAATTTTGACAACATCCGTGGTCGATTAGTGTGTTCGATTCCTGGCTGTCGATGTAGAAAAAGTTCATTAGTTTTCTATGTTGTCTTAGGTGTGGCTGTTTGTGGTGCCGTTGTTACTTCTGATTTTTCATTACACAAATGCTTTAGATACTTACTTTGGTATCAGAGTAATGTATGTGATGTTGTCCAATATTTAAAATATATATTTTAAAGTATGTTTGTCTGCATAATTAAATATTAAATTATTGTTAAGTATATTATTGAAAAACAAACAAAAACTCTAGTCTCACATAAAATATGTATACGGAGTCAAAAAGAAACGACTCGGAATAGAACTTGAGACCTTTCCCTTTATCGCGAGCCATATTATTATTTATGAGTACTCGCCGGTAATTGCATGTTAATCAAACTCGACTATGCGCCATTGTTTGACTTTGGCGCGCTTTTTGTTTAATTTCTCTCGCGTTCACTGAATTCAGGAACGTTAAGAAATTCATATATAATTAATATGCATTTTTTTATTGCCATCTCGTTATGGGGTACGTGAACTTATGTTTTTTTTGTACGAATTCTATGGTGTGGAATTGCGTTGTTTTTTCTATAACCTTTGAGAGCGTAAGTCTTAGTTTGCTGCTGCATTTTTCTACTAAAATGAGCATAATTTTTTTAAAATATTTTTTTTTTTTCAAATTAATTGGTTGTTAACGATTTCTCGTTGTCTTATATCCAGTTGTCTAGTGACATTTTGAATACTTGGTGGTAGGGCTTTGTGCAAGCCCGCCTTGGTAGGTAACACCCACTCATCGGATATTCTACCGCCAAACAACAGTACACAGTATTGTTGTGTTCCGGTTTGAAGGATGAGTGAGCCAGTGTAACTACAGGAACAAGGGACATATCATCGTAGTTCCCAAGGTCAGTGGCGCATTGACGATGTAAGGAATAGTTAATATTTCTTACAGCGTCAATGTCTACAGTGACCACTTTCCATCAGGTGGCCCATTTGCTCGTCCGTCAACATATACAATAAAATAAATAAATAAATAGATTTTCATGATCTGAGATGTTATTATACTTGTTGTCGCCCGCGTGTGAGGGGGTGGGGGGAGGAGTTTTTACGTACAACATGTTCAAGTGTAACAAACGTATAAACTCACATTCGCGCTTATAATAGTAATTAGTGATCCTGACGTGTTTGTTTGGACACATTATATATATATTATGTAATTATGTAATATATATATATGTATATATATATATTACATAATTTGTATCATAGTGTATCTGAAGCATACGATGTTCTTTTGGAACGAAGTTAAGTTTCAGTAGCCACGTGAGGAAATCCGTTATACACGATATAAATCCCCCCCCCCCCCCCAAAGCAACCTTTCTATCTCTTTCTATCTTTGTCTTTCTACTGAATACTTATTATATTATTAACACTGTTATTGTTTTCATTAGATCGGAATTTTTTATAACAATTTCGTCATTTTCATCATTCTCTAATATTGTTAATTTATTTTTTTTGTCTCGTATTCAGTACATTATATTTATCGTTAGCAACTTCGTTCCAACAGAATTACAGTTATGTTTTTTTTTAATTCAATATTTTATTAATTTTAACTTTATGCTGATATAATTTAAATTAAAATAATTTTAACGACCAATGATTACGCTCTTAATATATAATAATTGAAATCGCTTAAGTAATTAACATATAAAATATTGTCGATTGCAGATAATCGAAAATTTACATCACATCAATCATTATCGAAAATTATCGATATTAATAACATTGATGCAACGTCACTAGTGCAGCCTCGCATTTTAATAGGCGTTTTGTTTACAATGCCAACTGAAGGGGAATAGCATCTGTCCAGTTCAAACGGACTTAAAGTTTGAATTGTGAAAATCAACCGTAAACACATTAGTGTAAAGGCTAATTTCCATCGAAGCGATTCCCGTTCTCTATCTATATTGCTTCGAAACGAAACGGCCTAAGTACCAACATTTAATATGTCGTAACGCTATTGATTTATAGACGATATTCGTTTGTGTTTTTTTATCATAGATTTTATGTATACGAGTGTTTATGAGAACACGAGATCAATAACTCAGATTGAGTTCCCGTCGCCTATCTTCGGTTAACTGTTTTTGTTGTTTTTTTTTTAAATGATGGTTGTCGGTGAAGATTGTTTTGTATTTGCATATGTGTGCGATTTTTCTGTTCGTTGTATGTAAATCTTTTCGATGAGTCTCACGATGTGTGAGTATTTTTAACTTATACTTGTCAGTTGTAGTTGATAGATATGAGACAACATCACATACATTAGTCTGATCCCAATGTAAGTAGCTAAGGCACTTCTGTTATGGAATATCAGAAGCAAAGACGGTACCACAAACATCCAGACCCAAGACAACATGGAAATGTAATGGTAATCTACATCGAAACCGGGGCCTCTGAGTGGCGTACTGTTACGCGGGTTTCCGTTGGAGTCTTTTTGAAAAATATATTTTTAAGGAAATAGAGGTTTATTAATATTTAGACATGGAATTATTAAGAAATAAAATATTACATAAAAATGTCTGAATGGTATGACGGATAGGGAGAGACTGACTATCGTCCCTCGAATTTGAATACTAAGCCATTATTCCTCCTTTTTATAGTATATGTTTGCGGACGAGCATATAGGCCACCTGATGAAAAGTGGTCACCATCACCCATAGACAATGACGTTGTAAGATATATTACCTGATATGGTCAATGTGCCACCAACCTTGGGAACTAAGATGCTATGTCCCTTGTGCCTGTAGTTACACTGGCTCACTCACCCTTCAAACCGGAACACAACAATACTGAGTACTGTTATTTGGCGGTAGAATAAATGATGAGTGGGTGGTACCTACCCAGACGGGCTTACACAAAGCCCACGTTCTAACCACTAGGCCGTCTCGGCTCACGTTTATGAATAGACTTTTCTAATGTCCTCAGCAAGAGTAATTACTTATAAAGAACTCTGACGAGATATTTATATTATTGGTTGACATTTGAATAAGGTATGGTTATCGGTATGTATTCGTGAAGAATTGCGTTTCGGTAATCAGTGAACTTTGGAAGTGTAATTACAGTTTATGTAATTGTTTAATGGGTGTAGAGTAATGTAAATACAGATATATCATTTGTTGTTGAGGTGCAAATTATTAAATATTTTAGTATGAGCATTTCTTGGTGGCAGGGCTTTATGCAAGCCCGTCTGGACAGGACCACCCACTCATCAGCTATTCTACCCCGAAACAACAATACTCAGTATTGTTGTGTTGCCGTTTGAAGGGTGAGTGAGCCAGTGTATCTACAGGCACAAGGGATATAACATCTTAGTACCCAAGGTTGGTGGCGCATTGGCGATTTAAGGAATAGTTAATATTTTTTACATCGTCATTGTCTATGAGTGATGGTGACCATCTACTATCAGGTGGCCCATTTGCTCGTCCGCCAACCTATACCATATAAAAAAGATCCTATTTTCTATTCCAAACTTTATCCGTTCAGACTTTGTTGCTCATCATTATCATCATGAACCGTTAATAGGGCAACGGCTTAAGGGCCCCTCAGCGTTCAAAAGAGTCGCAGGTTCGACCATGACCCCTTAAGCTATTGTCCTCCCCACTCTACTCTCCCACTTGGCTGATGACGCTTTAAGCTTATTTGGAAGAGTAAATGGGAATATTTGTAATTCCTTCCAGAATAATTAAAACAATATATTTATAAATGATAAAAAAGCGTGGAATTAACACCTGTCGACTTCCAGACAGGATACATTACATACATGTATAATTCTATTTAATTAACATGACTGTATTTTTTAAATGTTGATAAAGAGTAACTACTGTATTTCTTGTCGTTTGTTCTCGGTATAATCTACTCTCCGAACCGGTGGTAGCTTCGCTCAATTGTTAAATGACGATTCAAAAATGCTTGTAAAAGCCCACTTGAATAAAGTTTATTTTGATTTTGATAACGATAACAATTCGCATCAAAATTAAGTGGTTCTCGCCCGGAAGCGAACTCGAGACCTTCGTTTGATCGACGGGACGGTTTCGGCTGTCGATACCTGTAGCCCATTCTAATCTGTGTGACCTAAATCTATCAGAAGCTGCGATTATCCGCTACATCAAACACATTATGCTAATTGAAATTGTAGTAATTACTGAATTAAATTGGATAAATTCAATTAAATCCTGCCGCGCTTCGTATCTATTTTTCGTTTAGACCTTTGTGTTGAACTATTACTGTTTTGAAAATAGTCGTGATGGCTCAGTGAACACGTGAGTTAAAAAGATAGCGGGTTCAAATAACTCATCTCGTGCTATGAAGAGAGACGTGGTAGGAAATCTATAATTGTCGAATGTACTATTTGTATCCATCAACCAAATACCAATCTGGGTAAATTGAAACAGCTTGGTGGTTGTAGCAAAATTAATTCAGGAAAGAAGGAGGTCTTAGCCCATCACTTGTTTTTATAGTTATTTATTCATTCAATAATATAATTCAAGTATTGATATTTAATTTTTGTGTTCTATATTTAAATTTATTGATTTGTTTTAGTTATAGATTCATGTTGTTTTATTTATCATAGCAACACCACTCACCTCATATTCTATGAGTGTCCCTACTCTGTTGGTTGCCTTGAAGAGACCGCTATGTAGCGATAAGGTCGCCAAAATTTAACGTTCCTTTTATTTAGGCTAGATCCACGTTGTATTTATTATTATTTATGTGTGGTGTATAATAAATTATGCATGAAGATTTACTAAAGTTGTATGAAGTGTAGGTAGCCTTAACGGTGATCGCTATCATCTTCGACAACCTAGACCTCTAAGCTGATTTTATTATAGACTCCGTTTCGGCTTCGTAAGGGTATTGATACAAAGTTACCTCCCTCATTTCCTCCTTGAGTTGAAATTTCAATAAATGTTCCGTTAGTGAGCAGTCTACGCTGCGAAAGGACATAAAGGGTGAGCTAAATTCAAGTCAATAAGACCTTTAGTTTCGGAGGTGTCGCGATAGGTCAGTGGTGTTCCTCTTATGTGTGTTAAAATATCAAAATCATAATAAACTTTATTCAAGAAGCCTTGGAAAGTAAATTCAACCGAGAACAACCGGCAAGAAACTCAGTAGCTACTATTTTTCAATATTTAAATATACAGTTATATTAGTGTTGTTATACAATTATATATGTGTGTAATTTATCCTGCCTGGAAGACAAAAAGTACTAGTTCCACGCTTTTTTATCGTCTGTATGATCTTGTATAGTCTTGAGTCGAGATAGCCCAGTGGTTAGAACGCGTGCATCTTAACCGATGATTGCGGGTTCAAACCCAGGCAAGCACCGCTATTTCGTGTGCTTAATTTATCTTTATAATTCATCTCGTGCTCAGCGATGAAGGAAAACATCGTAAGGAAACCTGCATGTGACAAATTTCATAGAAATTCTGCCACATGTGCATTCCACCAACCCGCATTGGAATAGCGTGGTGGAATATGTTCCAAACACTCTCCTCAAAGGGAGAGGAGGCCTTTAGCCCAGCAGTGGGAATTTACAGGCTGTTGTTGTTGTTGATCTTGTATATACTCTTCTATGTCTATACATAGAAACAAAAGAAGGTACATACAAGGTGAGGAGGGATCAGGTTTACACGAATGCCTTCAGCGTTCATGCAGGTGAACTTTTTGAGATGTTGTTAATGACCAATTACAAAATACGAGGAATATGAAAACTGCTCAAAGATGTATCAGAGTCAATTTTGATGACATTTGGATTTATGGAGTATCCATAGGACCGTCAAATCACTTCGAGCCTGAGAAATAAACACTTTGTTAATATTCTAGATTTTTCTTTAATGTTATAGAAAGTTATAAGGATCGTATACAAACCTCCTTGGAAAAACGCGTACATTATGTGTACAAATTTTGATGGTTTTATTTTCTTTTTTTTTTTTATATGGTATAGGTTGGCGGATGATTGACGGCGGCATATGGTCAATAATATTAAATAAAATACACCGAATTTCGCTTGTTTTGATTACTCTTTTGGGTCATTAATTTCGGAGATTACCTCCTACATACGTACGAACAAATTTTACCTCATTACAATTTTTGTATAGATGTAGCGGGCTATGTAATACCTTTTATTGATGTGTTCCGGTTTGTACGGTGAGTCAGCCAGTGTAATTACAGATACAGTTGATACAGCGGCCTAAAATCCGTGATTAGCGTAGCATTGATGTTGTAAAATGTTGTATTTTTTACGATCTATAGATGCGTTTGCTCTTTGACTTTATACAAACTGGTGACCCGACCCGGTTTCGCTTGGGCGCAAAGCTGATGCTAAATGTACTACAGAATTTGTTAATTTACAAAAACCGTTAGAAAATTCTAAAATTATCAGCGTTTCTTTACTATATTGTCTATATTATAAACAAAAATCTTACTCTCGAATCAGTCTATCTATTAAAAAAAACCGTTGCGTAGTTTTAAAGATTTAAGCATACATAGGGATATAGGGACAGATATTTCTTTTATACTATTTAGTGATGAAGAAAAAGAAACAATATTTAGATATGAGGTCAGTGATTAGCGTAGTATTGATGCTTTGTAGATGGGAGGCTTTATGATCACATATATAGTCCAAGATTTTTAGATATCCGCTCTGCATAACCGATTTTTGGTGCTAAAATTCCTGGACTAATATACGATCTAGATTTTGTTCTACAGTAAATAAATAAATAAATAAAAAAATACATATGTATTAGTACAACGTAGGCCCAGTGGTTAGAACGCGTGCGTTTTAATCGATAAACGCGGGTTCAAACCCAGGCAAGCAACGCTGAATTGCCATTTGCTTAATTTGTGTTTATATTTCATCTCGAGCTCGGGGTGAAAAAAAATATTCTGAGAAAACCTCCAAGTGTCTAATTTCAACGAAATCCCACATTTGTATCCACCAACCGGCATTGGAGCAGTGTATAGTGCAATAAGATCCAAACCTTCTCCTCAAAGAAAGATGAGGACTTAGCTCTGCAATGGGAAATTAATAGACTGTTGTTGTTGTTGTATGAATTAGCAATATTCATAGTAAGGGTTTGTTTCAGGATTCAATCAATGAATGGGCTATGAATACGAGACGCTACTTAAAAAAAAATCAACTGATTAGCTTAGAACAATAGTTACAGGTGCTTTGAAAGCGCTTTGATAATAATGTACTCGGCGAGATGGAATGTTTGTCTGTGTGTCTGCGGATCGTATGCCAGTCGGCTGCCAGACGGACAATGGTGCGGGACAAAGGGTCGTTAACCGCGACGGTGTTTGTTTCTTTTTTTTTTTTAATTCTCATATTCATACTCTTGTACCTCCTTTCGTTTGCAGATTCAGGGAATGAGTTAATTTATATTTGTGTTCTAATTTCAAAATGTCGGAAATGTTTTAGAAGTAGCGCGCTCTGCTGATTTTTGTCACGGTGGCTGTTTCGTCACTCTTGTCAAGTCCGTGAATATGTACAGATGCAGACACAAATGTCACCCAATCGTCACGTCGTAACGTGCGCGCACCTCCATACATATTCATGGACTCGACAAGAGTGACGAAACAGTCACCGTGACAAAAGTTACCAGTGCGCGCTAGTTCTTAGTGTTTGCTGGCTTTGTAGGGGTTGGTTCGAGGCCAGACGCGCCATAACCTCATCAGATATCTTATCGCCGAAATGTATATGAGCGGGGATGAGCGCTCATGGGTCGATTTCCTTATCAAGCCTAAACTAAACGGAATAAAATTATCAATCTTAGTTCTAAAGCCTTAGCTGACCGAATATAGCTTAGATTATCTATATTTTCCTCTTTACACCTGATGGTAAATAGTCACCACCGCCCATAGACGAAGGCGCTTTAAGAAATATTAACCATTCCTTACGGCAAGCAACAATGCGCCACCAATTTTTTGCATTAAGATATGTCTTACTGCCAACAATGCCACCAACGTTTGGAACTAAGATGTCATGTCCCTTGTGCCTGTAGTTATACTGGCTCACTCAGACCTTCAAATAGAAACACAGCAATACCGAGAACTACTGTTTGGCGCTGAGAACTACTGATGACTCAGATGGAATGTCGATTCTAGTTTTACAATATACATCTCTGGGCGAAGTCGTCGACAAAAGCGTGTTTGTAATTTATAAACACGCGTTAAACTTAACTGTGTTATTGTTCGCTCGCAGTTATAACAACACTATAACCCGCAGTTAAATCGAGTCTGAAATTGTGGCGGTTGACGGGAACTTCGCGTACTGACCGCAGATTACGTTCTCGGAGCGGAACGGGCGTAACGCACGCGCTGTTCTGCTGAGGGAGTTTCGATTTTAAGAACAGTAAGAATGTCGCATTCTATTAGCAAAAACTGTGTTACAGTATTCCATGAACGATTTTCGTTTTAGAGTTCCGTAGCCAGGGTAACACGGAACCCTATTACTAAGAATCCACTGTCCGTTTGTCCGTTCCTTTGTCTCGAGAGTTGATAGTTAGCCACTCGATTTTTTTACAGATGATGTATTTCTTTTGCAGCTGTAATGAAAAATATTAAAAAAACAGAATATTTAAGTTGGACTCTCGTAAAACACACTTGATTTTTTTTTCTTCCAAGATTATATTATTGATAAGAAGCGTGGACTTTTACGAGTCTGCACTGTATAACTGACATTGTATTTCAAATGGTAGATAATAGTAACTAATAAGTTTCATTTTTTTTAGTTTTTCGGTAGGATCTACTTTCCGCACTGGTGGTAGATTTACGTATAATTCAACACTTTTTTAAGTGTTTGAAAGTGATTTTATTATGAGTATTGTATCATATAAATAGATTTGAATCCAGGACGTCTAAGCAAGTCGCTAAACCATTGAGTGACATATGGGAAGCAGGTAGTATGTCTAGGAGTAATTTGAGATACACCGTAACCCCCATCCCCACTCCAACGTCATACGTTGAACTAATAACGAAACTTTGTTTATAACCATGAATGCGTCAGCTAGAACAATAATATGTGTCGTTCGGTCTGTCCCGAATAATGTTTGAACAAGTATTAAGTAGATACAGTAACAAGTGCGGTTTTCTATGAACTTTGTATACATCACTACATATTATAAAGTAAAGTCCCCCTGTCGCGTCTGTTTAACTGTACGTTCGTCATAAACTCTAAAACTACTCAACGGATTTTTAAGCGGTTTTCACTAATAGATAGAGGAATTCATAAGGATGGTTTAGGTATATAATTTAATAATGTTTTTGTGTAAATAATTTGAAACAGAACGATAACTGTTAAACATGACGGAAAAGCAACAAAAAATATATAAATGAAAAGTATAAATATGTATAAAAGAAAAAACTTATGTCCACCCGTGTCAAGCCGGGAGGGGACGCTAGTAAACATATATAATTAAAATATGTTTAAAGGTTTTTTTTTTAAATATTTTTTTTCGCATTTTGTTGCAGATATCTTTCTGGTCTTTGTTGAATGTTTGTTTTGTTGGATGCAATGTTTTTTTTTTTAAATTCAGTTGCATTTTTTTTTATTTACAAACCTACCGTGTATTATGTTGTATGATGCTGTAAAATACATTTGTTAACGAATTATTTTTTGTTTGCAGGTAAGGAAGCTGTGTGAAATTAGACAAAAACTTTGTTTTACTGATTCTACAATTTGGTAAGCCTTACCTATATAGTATAGTATAACTCGCATTGTCTGCGATTTCGTGGGTCTTTAAATTTAACAAAGTTACTGTTGTAGGCTAAGTTACTCCTTATTACATCAACTATATTCTAGTGATGATTCCGTCAAAATCTGTCCAGCCGTTCCATAGATTAGCCGGAAGAAGAAATATACAAAGGAAGAACAAATTAAAAAATCTTATATTTTGTATTCGTGGTGGAATATGTTCAAAACCCTCTCCTTAATGGGAGGGGAGGCCTTAGCCCAGCAGTGGGAAATTTACAGGCTGTAACTTTATATTGTGTATTGCTAAAATTCGAGGTAAATAGTAATAAAAACAGCGTCTCATGCAATAGTTTAGTTTTGACTGATTATTTATTGTCATCTGTCATAAAATAAACATATCGTAAAATAAATATATAGTATGTTCTCGGTAATGTCTTATACATAATGTCGTGATTAACGACGGTGGAAACAAACCTACCCACGACAGAGAAGCGAGCGATTCGTCTCGTATTGCTCAACGAAAATCAAAAGTATTCGATTTCATTACAAAGAGAAGAAATAAAATATAATTACGCCCTCAGGGAGGATTTCCTGTAAATAAATGGAGTGAATTCGATTTAAATATGAAACAAGGGGGAGTGGATAGCGCCGAAGACTTCTGATATTTGACGATGGAAGACGTCGTTCCTCGTTGACGGTGTGACGTAGTTGTTCCTCGCTAACGGTGTGACGTACTACCTTGTCTCAGTAACGTCGTGTTTAAATACGATTCATATTACGTATTGGGATTTCATTACATAGTATAAAATAAAGTCGCTTACCGCTGTCTGTTCTATGTATGATTAGATCTTTAATGTTACGCAACGGATTTTGATGCGGTGCGGAGGAAAATTTTTGTATATAATACGTGGACAAGCTAAGAAGCGCTCATTATTTAAGAAGTTTGTAATGTAATGTCGTAAATAAATATATTCTGTAGTATAATTAGTATCAGTATTGCACCCGTGTGAAGCCGGGCGTGTCGCTAGTTTTAAATAACAGCTAGACAACAAGTCAAATCAGGTAGGGTACCTGATAAATGATAACCGATCAAAATCAAACCGTTTAAATTTCGTCATCAGTTGTACCTTATGCAACTATAACATACACACAAACATATGACTCGAGCCGAGATGGCCCAGTGGTTAGAACGCGTGCATCTTAACCGATGATAGAAATTTTGCCACATGTATTCCACCAAGCCGCATTGAATATGTTCCAAACCTTCTCCTCAAAAGGAGAGGAGGCCTTAGCCCAGCAGTGGGAAATTTACAGGCTGTTGTTGTTGTTGTTGTTGTATACAACTCGAAGAACTGATTCCTTTAAAGTTCGTTTACATGACGTCTCACTCTGGATCACTAACAACATTTATGTGCAAAACAGACTTTGACGTTAAATAAAATTAACATTACGCTATAAATAGGAGGGAGTGGGGGGGGGTGCTCCATTTGAATAATTCACGCGACAAAACACTAATGGTGGGAGATGGGGCGGAATAGGTCCGGGGCACAATGAGTTTTGTTTACACGAAAATGTTTATTAAATCTTCCTGTAAAGAGGATATCAATATCCCGTTTTAATTGCTTTCGTTACAAAAGACATTTCAGGAACGTATTATTCGAATGTATTGTTAATTTATCTCATTGATGTTACTAGAAGGATCTCGTTGACAAATACCTTGTTCTGGTTATAAATTTAAGTCATTTATTTTTTTAGAGTCATAATACGGTATGTAATCAAATAAAAATAATATAATAAGTATGTGCGTTACTTGACACACAAGAAAAAACCCGCTTTAAATTAGGAAAAAAAACAGTTTAATATTGTATAAATGAGATAATAAATGTTCTGTGAAAGAAATATGAAATGTGCACGAGTATAGGTTAATTTATTACACAGCAGACAGTGCTTATTTCAGCCATCTGGATCTAAGGATTGCTTATCACTGTTATGATACATTCTAATACTGTGAAAAGGTATTGTGTTGTGAACTACTCTTAAGGCAAGTCTGTAGGCGGGTAAAAATAATTACATGTTTTCTACATTAATATTTTACCTCTAAATATTAGTCTTAAAATTTAAATTAGGACCATATAATTAAATAGATTCAAATTTTTTTTTAAGTTAAAACCCAGTAAATCCTTAAAAAAATATTTATAATTAAAAAAAACTCTTTTTTCAAATTGTATTTCATCTATTCAGTTGAAGCAATATGGAAGAACTGCGCTCGGTGTGCCCCGATCCAAAATATGTACATAGGAATTATAAGTAATAGTCTTTGCGATATTAAAGATGTTACCAATTAATTATCAATTATAATTTCACAACGGATATTTCAATGTTGTATTATGAATAATTAGCGTAATTATTTAACACCGAAAATGTATACGTTTTAATAATTATTTATTTGAACGAGATGAAAATAGATTATTCATGGGTACCTTATATTACAAATCATTAATTTAAAAAAGTTTTAATAAAATTATTCGCTGAGTTTGCTCGGGATTCATGTCATAACACCTTTGCCAGAATTTGCATTCCAGTTAAAAAAGAATGCCATTCTTCCCAAAGTTTTGCCATGAGTATTCGTAAATCGTAATAGTAGGGCACTATGTAAAAAATTCACAATTAATAATTTTATACATGCGTTCATGCCTACCTGTGCTGTTTCCCTGCTGGTTATATAATGAGATTGCTGATACTGTTGTCGTAGGTTCAACACCCTGGCTAGTAATATGTTGAGTTTATTTTTAATTGTATGTAGAAGGACGTTCTTGAGAAAATATTAGTGTTAATAATTCTGTACCTACGTAAGCACGTAATCTGTTGTTAATGCACTTTGTTAATCAATTGATTCTTGTCGTATACCGGTTCCGGGCCGGTTACTTTTTTATGATAAAGGTAGGTAGACGCAATTTGACCACCTGGTGGTAAGATTGATATTAACCTTACAACGACAAGGCGCAGTGGCTTACCACATACAAAGGTAACATCTCTCTCTCATCTCAAGTCAACGTTGGGAACTCAGATGTAAACTATTCCTTATAGCACACAAACTGTTATCATATTTTACCATCTAGAGGGATGAATTGAAAAATGTAACTTATATCCTTCTCCGGTACTCAACTTTCATGTAACTAAATTTCATCTATATCAGTACAGCAGTTTGGAGCTTGAATAGGTGACAGACAGAGTTGTTTTAACATTTTATTAGTATGGATTCCTAAAGGAATCTTCTGGAAAATTGATTGGATTTTGGTAAAAGTGTAGTTATACGGAAAAGTATTTATTTTTTACTTCTTTTTTTTGTAATTATAATTGCAATGCAGTTCATCATGACAAAAGCTCGTGTTCCAGGACTAGTTTTGAGCCGTGGAATTATTTTAATCTATTTATATTAGTGAGATTGTAAATTTGTATGCAGTGGAGGACTCGTTCCTCCTCCCGACTGTTTAACGGTTTCTGTCACCTGTCAATCCCTCCCCAGCGGAATAATTAAAACAAATGTCACTGACGACGCCATATTTTTCCGTCGTGGTAATTGAATGATCTTTACAAATTACGTAAAAGGAAATTGAATGCTAATAGAAAAATAATGTTGACTTTTTTTGTCGCAGATGCATTCTTTGTATATGATCTACTATACTAGCGACCCGCCCCGGCTTCGCACGTGTTTAATGCTGATACTCAATAAACTACAGAATTTGTTTATTTACGACATCACATTACAAACTTGTAAAATGATCAGTGTTTCTTTACTATATTGTGCGGGTATTCTATACAAAAACCATCCTCTCGAATCGCTCTATCTATTGAAAAAACCGCACCGGAATCCTTTGCGTAGTTTTAAAGATTTAAGCATACATAGGGACAGAAGAAGCGATTTTGTTTTATACTATGTAGTGATGCTCATGGTGTTTGTTACGTAGCAGCTGCAAATAGTGACATTTGTTTTTTTTTAAGGCACACAGCACACAATTAGATGCTATAGAATTTATATATAATACTTATAACATTATGTATGTACTCACTTATTAGATATAAATTTAGCTATGTTAATTTTTTGTCTTGAAATAATACAATTCATTTTTATGATCTCATTTTTTTTATCTATTTTAAATATACTATATTTGCTGATATGAGTGTTGTATTGCATAACTATCTGATATAATTTACACATACATACATATTGTTAGCGCAGAGATGGCCCAATGGCTATAACGCTTGCATTTTAATTGATGGCTGCGAGTTCACACCCATGCTAGGCTAGTTCGTAAAACGTCACGAGCAAATCTGAATATGATCGTCATCGGGCGGGGAAGCGAGCTAAACTACACAAGCCTTGAGTTGAGAAACCTCTTAGGGCTCAGAATACGCGCGTCCTAAGGATGCCCCCTGTGAGGCCGGACCTCGGCTTAGGACGCCGTCGTCGACTGGAGTAATCTTTCTAAGATTGTAATAGGCTATATATACATTACGCCGAATCAAACGTAAGCGCGATTCAGAAACCGCTTTCTCTACAGCTTTACTCTTTTGTACAAATTTTGGTAATTATATTGATAAGGTATTTCCATTTACTTCGAAGCAATACTTCTGACCGATGTAAAGTTCTTCATTTTTAGGCTTTCGTAACCAAGAGGTAAAACGGACCCTATTACTAAGACTTCGCTGTCCGTCCGTTTATCCGACTGTCACCAGAATGTATACCATGAACAATAAGAATTAGAAACTTGTAATTTTCACATATGTATCTCTATTTCCGCAGTAACAAGGAATACATACTGAAAAACAGAATACAATTACAAAATTACAAGTGATTATTTTGTTGTTCTTATTAATAATTTTAAATTCAAGCCGAATAAATCAAGTGAATTTGTGTAAAATTCTAACAAAAAATTGAATCAAATACTTATAACAACATTCGTTCAGTAGACACCCCACACGAATTAAACGCGTTAATTAATTAAGCGACAGTTAATCGTAGTTTAGTGCTCGTTTTATGTTTTATTTATCAACGTAATAAATTTCGTTACGCGAAATATGCTCTGAAAAGTAATGCGTATGGGGAAATTGGGAGATTTCCTTGAAACGATTGTTAGTCATATGTGTATTTATGGCGGTTCATGGTAGTTTTGATTTGTTTTATGGATACTTTTGTTTAGTACTAGTTTTTTCATTTATTATAAAATGGAATCTATATAAATATTATAAATGTGAAAGTAACATGTCTGTCTTTCACGACCAAACTGCTGAAACGAATTTCATGAAATTAGATATGCAGCATATATTATCTCCAAGGAAGAACATAGGCCACTTTATTTGGCTTAAAACATGACAACTAACACTTTAAAACGCGAGCAAAGCGTTTCATCATCATCTAATAGTTAATGATGTATCTCAAAGAACCAATATCTGTTGCCAATGTCGGTGGTGGTGATGACTTACGATTAGGTGGTACTTTTGTTACCCCATCTGTTTGACATAAAACACAAATTAATTATATGAAGATTCAGTTGTAATTGTCCAGCTTTGAAGCCTCGTGATGATCTCCTCGCTTCTCAGAACAAATCATCAGCTACGAAAAATGAATAATCAAAAACTTTAGACACATGAAATACAATGAAAATATTGGTTGATATCTATATCTGTGGTGTTTGTGAAAAAATGGCGCTATTTTATGTCGTGTTATAAATGATCTGTTAATCCTCTGTTTCCTCCTCAAAAAATATAGTATTTCTCTATTATATTATGCATGTATTATACATATAAATCTTCCTCTTGAAACGCTCTATCTATTTAAAGTAACAGCATCAAAATCCGTTGCGTTATTTTAAAGATCTAAGCATACATACAGACGGTAAGTGGGAAGGGACTTTGTTTTATACATACAAATCTTTCTCTTGAAACGCTCTATCTATTTAAAAAAAAAATAACAGTATCATAATCCGTTGCGTTATTTTAAAGATCTAAGCTTACATAGAAGCGGAAACAGCGGGAAGCGACTTTGTTTTATACTATGTAGTGATGATATAGCTTAACTGTAACCAAATCTGGCTGGCAGAAAATGCTGTTATAGCGTTAAGTCCGCCCTTTGTACTTGTTTTTGTGCAATAAAGAATAATAAAAAAAAAAAAAAAAAATCACATTTAATATTTTCATATTAGATTCGATCATCCTAATTCTTCCTGCTATCGAAATGTATTAATAAATTATGTTTTTTTTTTTTTTAATTCCGTACAAAAATCGTATGAGTGTGTGTACCGGACATTGATTTACCGGACGTCCGGTGTTACATTCCGGTATTGTATCGATTTGAAAAAAAATAGAAAAATTTAATTCTCTATCCTAATTCTATACCTTTTTTAGATCGTAAACCGGATGTGTCTAGAACGGAAAGGCTTTTTATTGCTTAGAGCTTTTAATAATTTGTGCTAAAAGGTTCAACATGATAACGGTGGAAAATTTCAAGCTTCGAAACAAAGCCTTAAACCAACAAATAGAATATATTTCTTATTCTATTTGCAAAATAACTATAGAGTATGTTTTTTTAAATATTTACTGATTTAGAAGATGTGCCGAGATGGCCCAGTGGTTACAACGCGAGCATCTTAACTGATAATTGTGGGTTCAAACCCACCAAGACAAGCACCACTGAATATTCATGTGCTTAATTTGTGTTTATAATTCATCTCGTGCTCGGCGGTGAAGGAAAACATTGTGAGGAAACCTGCGTGTGTCTAATTTCATAGTAATTCTCCCGCATCTGTATTCCACCTACACGCATTGGAACAGCGTGGTGGAGTTTGTTCCAAACCTTCTTCTCAAAGGCCGGGAGGCCTTAGCACAGCAGCGGGAAATTTACGGGCTGTTGTTGTTGTTAATCCAGAAGGTATAACAATTGTTAGGTCAAGCCTTCTGAATCGTCTTTTGCAAGAATTTTCTTAAACGTGAAGATGTAGAACCGTCAAGAATCTCAATATTACAAGTAACATAAGTCTCTTTAGTAATTATACGACTGAACAATTTTTTTAACGTCTTTTCAAATGATCGAGCAAAAAAAAATCATTTGAAAATGGAACGTTCGTTCGTCGAGAAGTCATATTCGATTTACGATTTTCGATTGGCTGCCAGTAATTAGGTCGTCGCTCGCGATAACTATGTTAGCCGGCCTTATTTCGTGTTTCATCTGAACTATTCGATATTGCTAATGATAGAAAGAGAAGGAAAATGTATAATTTATCAAAGGTACTCAAGAAATGGATATTTTTAAGGTTTAATTAGTTTAGTTATTTTAGTAGGAGAACCAACAGCAGATACTAACCTATATATCACTAGGCAACAGATAATACATTTTGAAATTATTCCGGCGAATGCTCTCCTAGTGATAGATAGGTTTAGGTTTAAAGACCTTTATTCTCAACAAGACAATACATAGTCACTTATTTGAGAACATTACTAACTTACAATATATAACATTGCTAATATTCGTCACACCAAGTTAAGAGAATAAAATAAAAGAAAAACGCACCCACTGTATGCGTTACTTGGTAAGATATTGCGATAAGATAGATAGTCTTACTATACGAAATAATAAACGATAATCAATGAAATATGTGTGTGTAAATCTTGACACATTCAAAATTAAAAGAAAATAATAGCATTGAGTACTATAATATACAAATTATGTACATACAAAGTCAATGATTACAGATGAGAAATATGAAAAAAATATTGTATCAAGCCACCCACAGTTGAGCGACAACCTGCATTTCTACCATATGTGAAGGGAGTTACAGACAGGATTGGCAACATCTTGAAGCGAGCTTCAATTAAAACCGTTTACAAGCCTCATAAGAAAGTGAGCCAGTTCTTGAGACCTATCAAGAGTAATATTCCTTTACAAACTGCAGGAGTATATAAACTCGAATGTGAGTGTGGTTTATCTTACATAGGCCAAACAAAGAGAAGCATCGGTACCAGGGTCAAGGAACATATAGGAGATGTCAAAAATAGGCGTTCTTCTAAGTCTGCAGTCTGTGAACATGCTCTGGATAAACCTAACCATTTTATCCGATTTGATAAACCACAGATCCTCGCTAGAGAACACAGATTCATTCCTAGAATGATACGCGAGGCTATTGAAATTCAAAAACATCCGAACTTCAATAGAGAAGATGGTTGGAGACTTTCTAACACCTGGGATCCACTTATTAAAAATTTAAAATCCCAAATCCAACAGACTGCAAGACCTAAAGATACAGTTAGTGCCTTCTGCGTGCAACCGGAACGTTACTCAAGATATCAATTGAGAAATCGTTGGCGGTAGTTGTTAATAATATTTCCTTTGTTCTTCAAATAGACAAATGTCATCTTAGTCTGCCCGTGACCACGAACACTGCAAAGTGCTCGAAACGTCGGGATGTTTAAAAATAATTAATATACGCGATTCATCCGTTATAAATAGTTTTATTTAAATGTGTAATCATCGCGAAAATTTAAGACAACATTATGTGAACCAGTACGGACTGGAAACATCAAATCAAATTCGCCGGTTGGAGTACCTAAAAGTCAAACATGCCCGATACGTAACGTCCATGAACTTCCTGAAAAGATGCCGTGATAATAATCTCATTCCGGTTTGTGTAAGGATCGCACCTAAGAAGGACATAAAGCATGGTGATAAAATACTCAATCAGGCAAGTAAGAAATTATTGTTGCAACTCATCCGAGAACATCGATTTGACGCGCGACGGTTAACGGATCAAATTGACAACCTCAGTAAAGAACTCGAGTCACGATTATCTAAAACAGATTGGCAAAAATGCTGCGATTTTACTAATAAACGAGCCGCTACAAAATATAATAATTTAAAATTAAAACAAATCAAAAAGTTCGAAAAACTCTTCGGAGTAAAATCAAATTATAAAAATTTCAATAATGGCAACACCGGGGAAATTCAAAAACCTGCGCGTACGTCACTTGTCAATCTGTCAAAACAAAGTTTAGATGAATCGACTATTGCGGTGTTAAACAAAGGCCTAAATTTTGCACCGGCTCCATCCAAAATACCGTTTGAAGACATTATTTGCAATGTGGAGGAGTGTCTTTTCAAAAATAACATCACAAAGGAAGACTCGGAAGCTATTCGACAGGACATTTCGAGTGTTTTACGTCGAAGCCGGCCACCGAAAAGAAACCTTACTCGTGATGAATCTATTGCACTGAAGAACTTACGCAACAATAAAGACATTACAGTCCTCCGAGCAGATAAGGGAAACGCGACCGTTGTGATGGATACGTGTGATTATAACCAGAAAATTTCCGCGATTTTATCGGATGTAAAAACTTATAAAAAAGTAACTAAAGACCCTACTAATAACATTCTTAAAAAGACATCCGCATTAATATCAAAACATCAAGAAAAACTAAATCTGGATAAAAAATCACTCGTGCCTACATGTGCAAAGCCTCCAAAACTGTATGGGTTACCTAAGATCCACAAAACTGGTGCTCCGCTGCGTCCTATTGTAAGCCAAATCGATACACCAACATATAGATTGGCTCAACACATAGCAAGGACACTATCACCCCTCCGAGGACACACTGCGGCGTATGTCAAGGATTCTTACCAGTTTGTTGGTGAAATCAAAGACCTTAAATTAACCAACAACGAGACAATGGTTAGTTTTGATGTCCAGTCATTGTTTACCTGCTTACCCATACAAGACTGCATCGAAATTGTCAAGAGGAAACTACAGACACACAACATGCCTATTGAATATGCAGAGTTGTTACATCACTGTCTCACATCTGGTTATTTATTGTGGAATGATGAATTCTATGTACAAGTTGACGGGGTAGCCATGGGTTCTCCAGTATCCCCCGTGGTCGCCGATTTATTCATGGAAGACCTGGAGGAGAGGGCTCTTCGCTCCGGACCTATAACACCTAGGTTTTATAAACGGTACGTAGATGACACTTTCACAATATTACCTAGTGATCTGACATCTGCATTTTTAGTACATCTTAATTCTATAAATAAAAACATTCAATTTACTATGGAATTAGAGGCAAATAATTCTTTAGCTTTCCTTGACATCCTTATTATCAAGAATCCTGACAATACATTAAGTCACACAGTTTATAGGAAACCCACACACACCAACAAATACCTCAATGGTGACTCGCACCACCACCCTAGCCAGTTAGCTACCGTTGGCAAATCTTTGTTTCAGAGAGCCCACCATCTCTGCGATGCTGAACACCTAGAGGACGAGCTACGTCAGGTCAAGCTTGCACTCCACCAGAACAAGCTGCCCGTGCCTCGCCAGCATCGCAGAAGCCGTATCAAGCCACCCACAGTTGAGCGACAACCTGCATTTCTACCATATGTGAAGGGAGTTACAGACAGGATTGGCAACATCTTGAAGCGAGCTTCAATTAAAACCGTTTACAAGCCTCATAAGAAAGTGAGCCAGTTCTTGAGACCTATCAAGAGTAATATTCCTTTACAAACTGCAGGAGTATATAAACTCGAATGTGAGTGTGGTTTATCTTACATAGGCCAAACAAAGAGAAGCATCGGTACCAGGGTCAAGGAACATATAGGAGATGTCAAAAATAGGCGTTCTTCTAAGTCTGCAGTCTGTGAACATGCTCTGGATAAACCTAACCATTTTATCCGATTTGATAAACCACAGATCCTCGCTAGAGAACACAGATTCATTCCTAGAATGATACGCGAGGCTATTGAAATTCAAAAACATCCGAACTTCAATAGAGAAGATGGTTGGAGACTTTCTAACACCTGGGATCCACTTATTAAAAATTTAAAATCCCAAATCCAACAGACTGCAAGACCTAAAGATACAGTTAGTGCCTTCTGCGTGCAACCGGAACGTTACTCAAGATATCAATTGAGAAATCGTTGGCGGTAGTTGTTAATAATATTTCCTTTGTTCTTCAAATAGACAAATGTCATCTTAGTCTGCCCGTGACCACGAACACTGCAAAGTGCTCGAAACGTCGGGATGTTTAAAAATAATTAATATACGCGATTCATCCGTTATAAATAGTTTTATTTAAATGTGTAATCATCGCGAAAATTTAAGACAACATTATGTGAACCAGTACGGACTGGAAACATCAAATCAAATTCGCCGGTTGGAGTACCTAAAAGTCAAACATGCCCGATACGTAACGTCCATGAACTTCCTGAAAAGATGCCGTGATAATAATCTCATTCCGGTTTGTGTAAGGATCGCACCTAAGAAGGACATAAAGCATGGTGATAAAATACTCAATCAGGCAAGTAAGAAATTATTGTTGCAACTCATCCGAGAACATCGATTTGACGCGCGACGGTTAACGGATCAAATTGACAACCTCAGTAAAGAACTCGAGTCACGATTATCTAAAACAGATTGGCAAAAATGCTGCGATTTTACTAATAAACGAGCCGCTACAAAATATAATAATTTAAAATTAAAACAAATCAAAAAGTTCGAAAAACTCAGCGGAGTAAAATCAAATTATAAAAATTTCAATAATGGCAACACCGGGGAAATTCAAAAACCTGCGCGTACGTCACTTGTCAATCTGTCAAAACAAAGTTTAGATGAATCGACTATTGCGGTGTTAAACAAAGGCCTAAATTTTGCACCGGCTCCATCCAAAATACCGTTTGAAGACATTATTTGCAATGTGGAGGAGTGTCTTTTCAAAAATAACATCACAAAGGAAGACTCGGAAGCTATTCGACAGGACATTTCGAGTGTTTTACGTCGAAGCCGGCCACCGAAAAGAAACCTTACTCGTGATGAATCTATTGCACTGAAGAACTTACGCAACAATAAAGACATTACAGTCCTCCGAGCAGATAAGGGAAACGCGACCGTTGTGATGGATACGTGTGATTATAACCAGAAAATTTCCGCGATTTTATCGGATGTAAAAACTTATAAAAAAGTAACTAAAGACCCTACTAATAACATTCTTAAAAAGACATCCGCATTAATATCAAAACATCAAGAAAAACTAAATCTGGATAAAAAATCACTCGTGCCTACATGTGCAAAGCCTCCAAAACTGTATGGGTTACCTAAGATCCACAAAACTGGTGCTCCGCTGCGTCCTATTGTAAGCCAAATCGATACACCAACATATAGATTGGCTCAACACATAGCAAGGACACTATCACCCCTCCGAGGACACACTGCGGCGTATGTCAAGGATTCTTACCAGTTTGTTGGTGAAATCAAAGACCTTAAATTAACCAACAACGAGACAATGGTTAGTTTTGATGTCCAGTCATTGTTTACCTGCTTACCCATACAAGACTGCATCGAAATTGTCAAGAGGAAACTACAGACACACAACATGCCTATTGAATATGCAGAGTTGTTACATCACTGTCTCACATCTGGTTATTTATTGTGGAATGATGAATTCTATGTACAAGTTGACGGGGTAGCCATGGGTTCTCCAGTATCCCCCGTGGTCGCCGATTTATTCATGGAAGACCTGGAGGAGAGGGCTCTTCGCTCCGGACCTATAACACCTAGGTTTTATAAACGGTACGTAGATGACACTTTCACAATATTACCTAGTGATCTGACATCTGCATTTTTAGTACATCTTAATTCTATAAATAAAAACATTCAATTTACTATGGAATTAGAGGCAAATAATTCTTTAGCTTTCCTTGACATCCTTATTATCAAGAATCCTGACAATACATTAAGTCACACAGTTTATAGGAAACCCACACACACCAACAAATACCTCAATGGTGACTCGCACCACCACCCTAGCCAGTTAGCTACCGTTGGCAAATCTTTGTTTCAGAGAGCCCACCATCTCTGCGATGCTGAACACCTAGAGGACGAGCTACGTCAGGTCAAGCTTGCACTCCACCAGAACAAGCTGCCCGTGCCTCGCCAGCATCGCAGAAGCCGTATCAAGCCACCCACAGTTGAGCGACAACCTGCATTTCTACCATATGTGAAGGGAGTTACAGACAGGATTGGCAACATCTTGAAGCGAGCTTCAATTAAAACCGTTTACAAGCCTCATAAGAAAGTGAGCCAGTTCTTGAGACCTATCAAGAGTAATATTCCTTTACAAACTGCAGGAGTATATAAACTCGAATGTGAGTGTGGTTTATCTTACATAGGCCAAACAAAGAGAAGCATCGGTACCAGGGTCAAGGAACATATAGGAGATGTCAAAAATAGGCGTTCTTCTAAGTCTGCAGTCTGTGAACATGCTCTGGATAAACCTAACCATTTTATCCGATTTGATAAACCACAGATCCTCGCTAGAGAACACAGATTCATTCCTAGAATGATACGCGAGGCTATTGAAATTCAAAAACATCCGAACTTCAATAGAGAAGATGGTTGGAGACTTTCTAACACCTGGGATCCACTTATTAAAAATTTAAAATCCCAAATCCAACAGACTGCAAGACCTAAAGATACAGTTAGTGCCTTCTGCGTGCAACCGGAACGTTACTCAAGATATCAATTGAGAAATCGTTGGCGGTAGTTGTTAATAATATTTCCTTTGTTCTTCAAATAGACAAATGTCATCTTAGTCTGCCCGTGACCACGAACACTGCAAAGTGCTCGAAACGTCGGGATGTTTAAAAATAATTAATATACGCGATTCATCCGTTATAAATAGTTTTATTTAAATGTGTAATCATCGCGAAAATTTAAGACAACATTATATTGTTATTTTTTTTTTATTATAAACTGACTGACTGACTGACTGACTGACTTCATAAAACCGTTAAACTAGAATATTTGTGTATAGCTCTTGAAAACATCGTGAATTAATCTGTATGGGTCACAGATCACCTACTTATTTCTGCGTGGATTTTACCAAGATTGATAAAATTAAAATATACTTTATTCAAATAGGCTTTTACAAGCACTTTTGAATCGTCATTTAACAACTATATTAAGTGAAGCTACCACCGGTTCGGAATCTTGATTTTACCGAGAAGAACAGGCAAGAAACGAGGTAGTTAGACTTTTTCAACATTTAACATACAAAGTTATGTTAGCCAAATACAAATTATATGTGTATATAATATATCCTGCATGGAAGTCAACAAGTATTACTCCACGCTTTTTTATCGTCTGTATAGTCTTGTTTTGAATAATATGCCTCCTTTATCAAAGCATTTTTTACAAATGATTTAAATTTATGAAACGGCAGTGTTAATGGCCATTCGCGGTGGTGACCATCTACCATTAGGTCGTACATTTACAATCGAAAAAGTTATTCTAATGTGTTTCTAATATGCTTCATTGCATGTACGTGAACAGTCGAGTTAAAAGTGAAATAAAGTCAGTTTGTCACATAGCGAATGCCCCCCGATACACGGACGGGCCCCCTGGGACGGGTGATTAATGATAAAAACGCATAAACTTGATCGTGAACTATAATCGAAATGAAAGTCATGAATGTATGATGATCGAACTTTGTTTCACATACACATATATGCGCCGACTTTACGTATTTCTTTTTTTTATGGTATAGTTTGGCGGACGAGCATATGGGCCACCTGATGGTTAGTGGTCACCATCACCCATAGACAATGACGCTGTAAGAAATATTAACTATTCCTTACATCGTCAATGCGCCACCAACCTTGGGAACTAAGATGGAATGTTGCTCACAGCGCCATTGTCTATGGGCGATGGTGACCACTTACCATCAGGTGGCCCATATGCTCGTTCGTCAACCGGTCTTGGAGATGAGACTTAGAGGAGATTTGTGCAAAAAGGTCAGGTATACTTAAATTAAAAACGACCATCTCAATACGACTTTCAGTTTTCGAGAAAATCGTGGACAAACATACCAACATACACGAAAATAATGGATCATCATTTTCGAACCGATGACCACCTTATTTTAGAAGTCGGTTAAAGACTTCTATTTTTAAAATTAAATTCTGAAGTCACACTAGATTTTATAACCGCACTGTACGCCCAAATTGTTGCTGTGACGTATTTTTATACGAATATTCCCCCCACCCCTTGTTGCGAATGATTAATGATAGAATCGATTCATAGACCGATGTGGACTCGAGCGATCGTTATCAGCGATCAACCGACCAATTTAAAAAGTCGGCCGAGTGGGGAACGTTACTAAGTTCCGTATCTAATTTATAAGGACGCGTACACGACGCGTAAAAGATGGCCCAGTGGGTAGAACACGTGCATCTTAACCGATGATCGCGGGTTCAAAGTTGCAAGCAGCACTGAATATTCATGTGCTTAATTTGTCTTTATAATTCATCTCGTGCTCAGCGGTGTAGGAACACATCGTAAGTAAATCTACATGTGTCTAATTTCATCTAAATTCTGCCACATATGCGTGGAGTTACTTGGTGGAATATACTCCTAACTCTCTCCTCAAATGGAGAGGAGATATACTAATGTCAAGTGTACAGTCTGAACTTCAGTTCATTTGAAAAGAGTGAGTGTTTTGTCGCCATAATTATTGGATTGTACATATATATTATATTATATATTGATATATATCGACGCCCGCGACTTCGTGCTCGTTTGAATTGGACAAAACACTTATTGTTGTAGCATAGTAAGCTTCTTGAAATAAAACTAGTTTTAACATAATTAATTTATCATCCCGACGTTTCGAGCACTTTACAGCGTTCGTGGTCACGGGTTTACCCGTAATAATTAATATACGCGATTTAAATCCGTTAAAACTAGTTTTATTTCAATGTGTAATAATCGCGAGTATCTAAGACAACATTAAGTAACTCCTAATTACCATCAACTATCTCCTCGTGAAAGTCATCAAAACATCAAAGCAGCAACAAACAGAGAAAATTGTAAAAAAAAATATATTGGTACATACCTACCTACTGTGTTAACACACATATGCATTTAGTAAAAAGCGGTTATTTTAATAATACAAACAGACACTCCAATTTTATTATATGTAAGTATATATGATCTGTAATTGTAAGGCAGTAGATCCCTACGACGTTCATTGTAATTTGATTTGTAGTCAGTAATGACTACAGTGAGAATTTTAATGATCTAGATGTGTCTTAACGTGAAGTGAAAATCGAATCAGAATATACTTTATTCGAGTAGGCTTTTAAAGTCCTTACGAAGGCTTTGGCAACGTGTTAAGGATTTCCAACTGAGACTAATGTTATACTGGTTCCAAATGTATATTCTAAGGATGAAATGAAATAACTCTAGTGGAATACTAAGATTTGAAGTTGGATACGATTAATGTGATTTATTTGACCTTTCGCTTCTCTGTATTCAAGAAACAACAAGTATATTTCCCACAGCTGGGCTAAGGCCTCATCTAACTTTGAGGAAAAGTTTTGGAGCATCCACCACGCTGCTCCAACCGGGTAGGTGGATTCACATCTGGCAGAATTTCGTTGAAATTAGACACAATAAGACACACACGGGTTTTCCTTTAATATTAATTAAGCACATGAAAATTAAGTGATGCTCGCCTGGGTTTGAACCCGCAATCATCGGTTAAGATGCACGCGTTCTAACCACTGGGCCATCTCGGCTCAATATATTCGTCAGACATCAATGACTCTCTACTCAGCACATTCTGTAAATAACGTTTCGTTCGTATTGTAATAACTGACGAGATAATGACTGTAACTTATGTTACAGTCACGTTCAGACAATCAGTCATTTATAAAATTGACCGATAAAATATGTTTTTAATATTCGACACCGGTTCTCGAATCCCCTATCGTAACGATAAAAGCCGACCAATTATGCAATGGGATAACTTAATCATTTCTATTAACTGTTATGACTTGGCGGTTTTTTTCGTATACGTTTATTATTGGGGTTTGTATGCAGTAACGCGACAGTTGTATTTTGTTGCTTGCTGTTTATTTATTTTATTTACATATGCAATAATAGTATATTGCATACTGCATGGGATAATGCTTGGCATTTTCAGCCAATCGCCCTGACATATTATACGTAAGGTTGTTAGTATGTTTGTAAAAAAAAAGTATAATATGAATTAAATTAAATGATAACACCTGTCCTTCCTCACTATAGCGGAAACTATCTATATTAATATTATAAATGTGAAAGTAACTCTGTCTGTCTGTCTGTCACTCTTTCACGACCATACTGCTGAACCGAATTTGATGAAATTTGGTATGAAGCAAACTCGACCCAAGAAAGGTCTTCTAGTCTACTATATACCTAAAGATATAGTTGATTAATATACTTAAATGTCGTAGTGTTTGTGTATTTAAGTTTTCACACACTCATACGATACGTATACACACGAACCGCAACAACATATGCCGTTAGACGCCCCCCCCCCCCGCTCATTACACGGTCAGATACGCAAGTCATCCCTCTGATTGAGATAACACACGCTATAGAGCATTCGTATATTTCACGGTTAATTATTAACGCGCCGTGCGCGAGAGCAGTGCTCCCTAATAAGGAATGATAGAAATTATAGTATCATTAAGTAAATCTTTCTTTGGATAATTTGAAATATTAAGAAGTGTTTAGAGGAAAGCGGATGATATTGGTTCCGTATGAAATTTCATAATTATCTTTTTAACCAGTGCGACGTCAACCTTAAGAGATGTTTTGTTTCTAGTGTCTGTAGTTACTCAGACTTGTTCACCCTTTAATAAAGACACTTTCATATTTGGAGCAGAGATGGCCCAGTGGTTAGAACGCGTGCAAGCATGGGCAAGCACCACTATATATAAGTGCTTAATTTGTGTTTATAATTCATCTCGTGCTCGGCGGTGAAGGAAAACATCGTGAGGGAACTTGCATGTGTCTAATTTCAACGAAATTCTGCCACATGTGCTTTCCACCAACGCGCATTGGAACAGCGTGGTGGAATATGTTCCAAACCTTCTCCTTAATGGAACGGGAGGTTTTAGCCCAACAGTGGGAAATTTATAGACTTTACTTACTTTAATATTAATGTAGATTAAAATACGGAAAAGTCTGTATAAAAAAAAAATTTACTGTAGTCGTTTGTGGTGCATCCAGTGACACGGATGCAATCAAACCGACAACAATACACGATCGTTTACTTAACGCAGAAAATATTTAAACTAAATGCAAAGTACAAATGAGGACGATAACTCACGTCGCCGTTTCACGCGTCAGTTAACGCTCAAACAGCAGATATGACAGACGGATGTTGTTGCATAGCTAAGGCTCGCTGTCGACACGTAACAGTCCATTGTGTTTGCAACAGCAGCCTATAAAATTCCCACTGCTGGGCTGGAATCGATCTCCGAGAAAGGAAATAGGTACCCAAAAACACGAGCGACGCCGCATTACTTGGTGGTAGGGCTTTGTGCAAGCCCGTCTGGGTAGGTACCAGTACTCATCAGTTATTCTACCGCCAAATAACAGTATTCAGTATTGTTGTTTTCCGGTTTGAAGGGTGAGTGAGCCAGTGTAACTACAGACACAAGGGACATAACATCTTAGTTCCCAAGGTTAGTGGCGCATTGAAGATGTAAGGAATAGTTAATATTTCGTACAGCGTCATTGTGACCACTTTCCATCAGGTGGCCCATATGCTCGTCTGCCAACCTATAACGTAAAAAAAAAACCTCAGGCGACTACTAGTACTATAGGTATGCGAAATATCAAAAAGGCAGGATCACGATTATAAGCTTAATACGTTGAAAAATATATGATATTGATATATATATAATAGGTTATCACGATATATCTATAGGTAGTGTATAGCGCACCGTCTGACGCCAGCTTTATCCGGGTATTTTGCTGGAATACGGATTTATGAGTTTAACAACGCATTTAAAAGCTTTGACGTTCCTTTATGAACGTCATAGCCTAGGTTTTAATTATAAGGACTTATATAGGCCTTTGTGCTAGACGATAATATTGGATAGACTTTGTGAATCGACGACCTACATCTCTCGGTATCCGGGTTCGGATCCGTTCGTGGTTTGTGACGCTGAAATTGTTTGAATGATTTTTTTTTAGTTTAAGTTGTTTGGTTTTTGGTTATCATTCTAGTGTAACGGTTCTTCCCTTCTGTTTTATTATGTATCTGTGTGTGTGTGTCTCCTGGCCGGTTTCGGCTACGGCGACCGTTATTCTAGACAAATACAATAAGAAATTACATGAAAGTAAAAGTTACTTTATGTAATGTGCCATTTATTATTTATGTTTTGTATTAATTTTACTCTTTGTTGATGTAAGTATTACCTTAATGGTTAGTTATGTTTAACTATTTTTGTGTTGAATTGATTTCAATTATGATTGACTAGCGACCCGCCCCGGTTTCGCACGGGTACGAATTATTTAATAAAGAATATATTCAGCAATAATGTAGGTTTCTTACTACTAATCTAAGAGCGGAGTTTCCTGGCTTGCTTAAAAGGAGACTCCAACAACTTTATATTTAAGTACAAACTTGTTAAAGAAAATAAAGAACTTTTATTTTTTTTTAATTTTTTTTGATCTAGGTTGGCTACTTACTACTACTAGGGAACAATTTTGATTTTCGTTTCGATTATTTTGGGAGATTATGACCAACATACAAATAAAAAAAAATAACTCTATAAGATAAGAAGCTATATAAAGTCTATCTAAACTAAAATTACAATTATGTGCTGGGTGACAATCTGGCTTCAAAACTTCTTAAGAAGAGAGCCCTGTAATGTGGTGCCCTGAGAGAGGAATGAAAGCCGAGACTGCTGCATAGATACTGACTTTATTTCCAATAGATCGTACATTAAATAGGTACAAAATTAGGTTACGTAGTATATAATGGTTAATAAGTATGTTTAGATAATATAATCTATTCACTACATCTTATCTCCACTTTCATCTTTGCTTCAGCAGTTGGGATCTTGAAGCGTTTATATTACTTCAAATTATAAAAAAAACTTTCACTTATTCGAACAAAGCGCTTCGGTATCCGAGTGTATAGTGCTTATGTCATAGTATTAGTGAAAAAAAAAATGGAGGAATCGAATATACGCCGCAGCGAGTGACAGATGTTGGGCAATATCGCCGCGTCAGCGCCGTTTATTTTTGGGGGGGACTTTTGATGTTTTTACGATTAATAGAATCGGATGAGATTTCATTTTGGCGTTTCGTTTCGTTGCCCTGTAATTGTTCGAATATAGCTATGTAGGGCTTTGTGCTAGCCCGTCTGGGTAGGTACCACTAACTCATCATGAAAGAAAGAAAGAAAGATAGAAAGAAAGAAATGTTTATTATGACACAGTATTATACAACAACAGCCTGTAAATTCCCACTGCTGGGCTAAAGGCCTCCTCTCCCTTCGAGGAGAAGATTTGGAACATATTCCACCACGCTGTTCCAATGCGGGTTGGTGGAATGCACATGTGGCAGAATTTCGATACAATTTGACACCTGCAGGTTTCCTCACGATGTTTTCCTTCACCGCTGAGCACGAGATGAATTATAAAGGCGAATTAAGCTCATGAATCAGCGGTGCTTGCCTGTGTTTGAACCCGCAATCATCGGTTAAGATACACGCGTTCTAACCACTGGGCCATCTCGACGACACAGTATTATAAGTATAAAAAATTTAAAACAAAAAAAAAATAAAAGTAACAAAAATAAAAACATATTAACCAACTATAACTACTCACTAAATTAATATAAAAAAGATAAACAAAATCACACAATGATACTTAACTTTATATCGTATATTCTACCGCCAAACAACAGTAGTCAGTATTGTTGTGTTCCGGTTTGAAGGGTGAATGAGCCAGTGTAACTACAGGCACAAGGGACATAACATCTCGGTTCCCAAGGTTGGTGGCGCATTGGCGATATAAGGAATGGTTAATCTATGGCCTATTACAATCAGGTGGTGCGCAGATCCCACCAAGTAAGTTGTTTGAGATATTGACTGTTATAATTTTATTATTAAAACTAGCGACCCGCCCCGGCTTCGCACGGGTGCAATACTGATACTAAACATACTACAGAATTTGTTTATTCACGACATCACATTATAAACTTCTACAATTATACGTTTTGGCATGTGTACCGTATATACATTCATGTCCACGTAGTAGAAAAATTACAAACAGACGACGACGTCCGCGTGGCGTAGGAAATTTGCAAAACGCAACGCAACATACACCCGATCTGTACCAGTATAAGCTGACCCCTAATTCATTTCGACAACCATATCAGAAAGAGCTCAACTTAAGTTGGGCGCTTATATTTCCAAAACTTTGTATTATTTGCGTATAAAAAGGAGCCTAAGTTACGCCTTAGTACATTACCTACCCACCAATGAAAGTCCTGTTGAAATCGGCCCAACCGTTCCAGAGATTACCCGGAACAAACAGACAGACAGACAGATAAAAATTCTAAAAATGTGTGTTTTGGTATGTGTACCGTATATAAAGACAAATGCATGTAGCAGAAAGCGGTTATTTTAATATTACAAACAGACACACCGATTTAATTTATTTGTATGTATGAGGCGCATCAGACAGGAGTATCGCCGTATATAGGTTTTAAAATTTCACGAGTGAGTTACGAAGTGAGTTCCTACATACTCGTTCTTGTGTTCTGCTATTTACCGTTAACTAGAGTTTCAGGTCGGGTCTTGAAGAAAACGTGTCTTTCTAAAGAATAAATGTAGAAGAAATATCCATCTTTTTTTACTACGACCATTTCCTGCTTAGGCAGAACACCTGACTAAAGTATTATCACAACCGGATTAGTATTTGAAGATTGTATGAAAGGGACACACACATACATACAAACATTCATAGCTTATTTATATATACATAAGTGGTTCATCTCCTAGCTTCTAATTGGTGCAGACCACGGGTCAGGGTCAAGGTCGATAAAGTGTGGCTTTCGCTCGATAAATTCCCGGAGGCTGCGTTCATGAGCCTCATCTCAATTTCTTGTCGGATAACTCGACTGCAGGAACAGATATGTGTGTGTATGTGTTTATTCATACACTTGTGTGCCAATAATATCTCCCACGCCATTGGCTATTTCCGTCACGACGATCATTACTATTGGATATTAAAATATATGTATTGTTTAGTATATATAGGTTACCTATAGTGATGTATTGAATGGGAAAGTAGCTCTGTCTGTCTGTATTGCAAATACTTCAAGGATAATGAATTTATCTATCACGATGCTTATTTGTTTATTGTAAAAGTTACACTATCTACTTATCAGTAAACGCTTAAAATTAACTATTTCAAATATTTTATTCAAAAATGATTACATTTTCTAATATTAGAGGATCATTGTTAAACTTTTTCAAGTATCAATATACATATTAAAGACTTATGCTGTTGTTTATTTATAAAATAATATAGTGTGTCTGAAATAATCACAGAAAAAGTAGCACTTTTTTTTAACTTGGTGGTTCTTAATTAATTTCTCAATAAAAAACATTGAAATTGACATTTCTTATTGGTAGGGCTTTGTGCAAGCCCGCCTTGATACGTACTACCCACTCATCAAATATTCTACCGCTAAACAATAGTACTCAGTATTGTTGTGTTCCGGTTTGAAGAGTGAGTGAACCAGTGTAACTACAGGCACAACGGACATAACATCTAATTCCCAAGGTTTGAGGCACATTGACGATGCAAGGAATAGTATTTCTTACAGCTTCATTGTCTATAGGTGATGGTGACCACTTACCATCAGGTGGCCCATATGCTCGTCCGCCAACCTATACCATAAATAATTATATCCAGACACGAACGAGAATTAGGAGCTTAATCATGACGCTGAACTTATAAAAGTTGAGGAGAAGGAAATGGTTATGCTCCGGCGACTCCTCCCCTCGGCTTCAGACTGACCCAGTTAGGCAACGGAAACTCGCAGGATGGAGTCGGAAAACTATTCTTCGTCGTCCATGACGGGAGAACACCTCTAGTTTGAGCGTTTGAACTAGCTTAGAACGCGTGCATCTTAACCGATGATTGCGGGTTCAAACCCAGGCAAGCACCGCTGTATGTATGTGCTTAATTTGTATATATAATTCATCTCGTGCTCAGCGGTGAAGGAAACATCGTGAGGAAACCTGCATGTGTCTAAATTCATCGAAATTCTGACACATGTGCATTCCACCAACCCGCATTGGAACAGCGTGTTGGAATATGTTCCAAACCCTCTCCTTAATGGACGAGGAGGCCTTATCTCAGCAGTGGGAAATTTACAGGCTGTTACTATGTCCTGGAAAAGCAAGTATTAGAATCCAAATCTAACCAATTGGTGGTGTGGGGGGTTCCTCAAGCTATTTCTTTCATCAGGATGTCCAGCAGTGAGATTTTATTTAAGTTGTTTCTGGTATTATCACGTTTTTTTATGTTAATTAAGATCGTTTAAGGGTAAATGTATGTTGTTTTTTTTTATGGTATCATATGCTCTTCCGCCAACCAATTGGCGGAAGAGCATATGGGCCACGTGATGGTAAGTGGTCACCATCACCCATAGACAATGACGCTGTAAGAAATATTAAGTATTCCTTACATCGTCAATGTGCCACCAACCTTGGGAACTAAGATGTTATGTCCCTTGTGCCTGTAGTTATACTGGCTCACCCTTCAAACCGGAACACAACAATACTCAGTACTGTTATTTGGCGGTAGAATAACTGATGAGTGGGTGGTACCTACCCAGACGGGCTTGCACAAAGCCCTACCACCACCAAGAATGAAAGAATGAATGAAAGATGTGCTGTGTGTTTGTTGTTTTTTTTTTATTGCGGTTGACTTGAGAAAAATATATCTAGATGAGTATAGTGTTTGTTACAAGCTCGGTCTATTTATGTTATATGTGGAAAAGTACAGAAGGCGAGACGGACCAGTGGTTAGAACGCGTAGATCTTAAGTAATGGTTATGGGTTCAAACCTACACAAGCTCCACAGAATTTTCATGTATTCAATTCATTTCGAGCTCGGCGCTGAAAGAAAACATTGTTAGGAAACCTGCATGTGTATAACTTCAACGAAATTCTGTAACATCTGAATCCACCAACTCGCATTGGAACAGCGTGCTGGAATATGCTCCTAACCTTCTCAAAATGAGAACTTAGCGCAGCAGTGGGAAATTTACAGGCTGTACACGTGCAGTTCACAGTTAAATAACCTAACATATGTATATGTTGAGAAGTATGTTTTAAGGGATCCGAAAAATGTCAATGTCTTTAAAAACGTCAGCTGACACTCGAGTCGCAGTGCAAGTCGTAAACCGGTCTCTTCGACGACTGCCCGGCGACGTGAATTTATATGTACATCTCGCTATTTTACGACGCGTAGTAATCGCTCTAAGTAGTTATACGTAGGGGTGTAAGTGACGCCGTTGCCATCTCGATGGTAATATATTTAGCGCTTTTTATTCGACACTAGTAAACGTCTCAGACGTTTTTAGATCAATTGAGTGGTGTCGTAGTTTAAGTGATATCGAGTGTTCGTAATTCATGATGACGTCACTGGATATCAATACTTTACTAATATATACATATATTTGAAAGCTTTTATTGAACTTGCAATTGCATTCGTTTGTATAAGGCAAATTTTACAAGCTGATTTACAGCCCACTTTCTCTTATTTATATGAAGGTTTGGTTTATTGAAAATGGAACGGAACCCTCTGTGTACGAATCCGACTCGCACTTGGCAGGTTTAATTACTTATTATGTATTTACGTCACTCATTATTAAAGTATGAATTCGACAAACGGAACAGCAAGAAACAGTTAGTATTACTATAAAGAGAAGCCGATATACAATCGATATCATAAGAGACATCGCATCGCAATTACGGGATTCGAACTCGGGCACAGACAGCGGGATAGGAACGGGATTACGGGATTAAGGTCCGGGATAGCGCGATACAAACCACTAACGAGTAAGAAGTGCTTGCATTTGTTCCGTTGTGTGTACAAGATTTCGCTCACGGCTTTTTTTTTCCTATTAACAAGTTTTACGATCGTTTTTTTTGTTTACGCGACTTCGACGAAAACAGTACAGTAATGCGTTTGAACTTTATGTTTACCGGATTAGTGTTGAATATCCGGTAAGAACTAATCTATACATATAATAAAATTGTATTGTCTGTTTGTGATATTAAAATAAACGCTTTTTACTAAATGCAAATTTACATATACACAAAACGTATACGACATTGTTATTGTTTTAAATTTTTGTCTGTTTTTTTTTTGCTCTTCCATCTAAAAGTTTTTCAATTACAAAAAGGAAAGTGAATTCTAATTTTTGGCATGATTTTTTTTGTGGCTAACGAGCAGGAGGCTAGACTGGTGGAAAGTAACCGGCACCGGCCATAGACTTTGGCAAATGCGTTGCTGGCCTTTAAGAAATATAAACCCTCTTTGCTAGAAAGTTCCCAAGTTGGAGGTTTGAAAAACCGCCAGCGAAAGCTGGTTGAACAGAGTGTTTGTGAGAGGCAGAAATGTCTCAAAAAGCGCGTTAATTTTTGGATTTTCTGACATCTAGTTAGTTTGGATGAAACTTAATTTGAGTTAAGAAGTTGTGGTACCGTCGTTACTTCTGATTTCCATAACACAAGTGCTTCAGCTACTTATATTGGGATCAGAGTAATGTATGTGATGTTGTCTCATATTTATTATTATTATTAAAAAACCTACAACAATCAGCCGTGATCATCGCGTAGTATTTTAATGGATATTAATCGTTTCCATTTAAATAGTAATTAAATTAAGTGCAGAATGTTCGTAGCGGGCATCGCGTGTTCAGGTCCAATACAAGTGCCCCTGGGAGACATACGCGTATACCTCGCCATGTCTACTCGAGATGTCGTGACAATTGTTATACGTCGTCATAATGTACTATATATTGTTAATTTACGTCCGTGTGTTTAAAGGGGGCTGCGAGAGAGAGTTATGACCGAGGGGCTATTGACAAAGACCAGGGATATCCATTCGGTAATTCCTATAGCTACCTGGTAGGTCTGTTGAACAAATAGCGCTTTGGTGTTTACAAAAAAAGTCCGAAAAATTCTCAAGTTTCCAGTAACCTTATCCTGTTCCCTCTTGAGGATTAGTTTTGGGCATCATTCTGAAATTTGGAAGTAGAAGATTGCAATTAAGTTGTGTAATGCATCTATACCAATACGTATTAATAGACAAATTTAAACGCTAACCTCGGATCAGAATACCAAATATCTTGGCCTGAGAATAACCGACGAAAGAAAATTAATGGCTTTTTGGGCAATTTTACCATTTGCTCATCTTTTTTTCTTTTTTTTTTCTCGCTGGAAAAACGCATTATTATAGTGCTTCCCCCGTGTTGGAAAGTGGGGGGGGGGCGGTTGGCACTCCCCGGAGCCCTGGACGCCGAGTGCGCCCAAATACGCCGGGTTTACCCACTAAAATACCAGCGGTACCCTCTCCGTCTTTCGGTGGACGCCACGGGATCGCTTACGCATGCTACCGTGACTTACACCATTTGCTCATCTACTCATTACATTAAAAAAATGTCAATCTCGTGAAAATCATTGACAACTCCATAGAGTTATGAAGTTTTATCGAAACTCGTGTCGTGTTCCTGTGTATTACAATTCAGCGTGAGCGAGTCTAGTGAAATAAAAATAAATATTTTTTTATAAAAAGACCAATTAAACTAATCCGAATGAAAACAGTAATAAGAGTTTCGAGTCGAAAATATGATGGAATAAATGTATTTTTAATTTGGCCGAGACATAATCCCCCCCTACTTATGTAATATCAAAAACGTTTTCGAAAATGAAATACGTAATTAGTTCGACTGACTGTGGAGGGAGGAGAAATCGTTATGAGGTTTTTGTGGGTAATATGAGGCTCCTGTAGTAAGTGTAGACACAGACTTAAAGATGACCTGCTTTTTTATTATATATTTCCTTTTTTCTATTTCTGGACAAAAAACCGTTTATATATTTACTTTACCTACGTTTAAAGTCTATTTAGCGGGCCGTGAGACCAATGAGGCTAACATATATATACATAAAAATGGAGTGCATGTTTGTAGTATTAAAATAAACGCTTTTTACTAATAAATATGCATCTATACAACGGTACATATGCCAAAGTAACATTTTTTGTATCTGTTTGTGACTTTTTAATAGCTCTGGAACGGTTGGACCGAATTTGGCAAAACCTTTACTGGCAGAAATCTGATGTAATAAGTTGTGACATAGGGCATAATAATAACTTGTTTAATTCAAACGCGACCGAAGTCGAGGGCAGAACGAGTTAATAATATAAATGAAACAAGCCGGATAAAATAATACGAGAATAAACTATTCATCACAGCGAGATACAAGAACATCGAGCCAGTGTACTGGGTGTCTGTAGAGCTGTAAGCCAGGGGAAATAAAAAAACTCGTGGGAAAGCGAAAAAGTATGATAGATTGTAACGCGAGACCTCTGATTAATGAAGCTCTCAGCGCGTTGGACTTGCGAGGGCGGAACGAGCTGTTTTGTTACGAAATATCTGGATATATCTAGATATATCTAGTTCTAGGTGTATATGATATTACTGTAAGATATACTACGCTCGACGGCTCGAGATGGCCCAGTGGTTAGAACGCGTGCATCTTAACCAATGATTGCGGGTTCAAACCCAGGCAAGCACCACTAATTCATGTGCTTAATTCATCTTTATAATTCATCTCGTACTCGGCGGTGAAGGAAAACATCGTGAGGAAACCTGCATGTGACAAATTTCATAGAAATTCTGCCAACCGGCATTGGAACAGCGTGGTGGAATATGTTCCAAACCTTCTCCTCAAACGGAGAGGTGGCCTTTAGCCCAGCAGTGGGAATTTACAGGCTGTTGTTGTATACTACGCTAATATTACAAACGTGAAAGTAACTCTGTCTGCCTGTATGTTGGTATGAAGCAAGCTACCCCAAGGAGATGGGTATGGATTGCATTTTTTAATGCTGAACTCCCTAATACCTACAAAGCGGCTACAAACACTAATATGAATAAGTTAAACGGTCATATTTAAAAGGTTACCATTTTTATATATATTTCATAAATATTATTTACCTCCGTGATCGAGTAGTGTGTACACCGGTTTTCATGGGTACGCCACTCCAAGCTCCCGGTCTCGATTCCCGAGTTGTTGTAGAAAGTTCATTAGTTCTCTATGTTGTCTTGGGTCTGGGTATTTGTGGTACCTTCGTTAACTCTCATTTTCCATAACACAAGTGTACTTACATTGGGATCAGAGTAATGTATGCGATGTTGTCCAATATTTATTATTACTAAAAAGGTCCAATTTGCAATTTCAGTCTTGCATAAATGTTATAACTTCGTTTTTTTTTTTAAATCGTATTTTCCTCCAGAAATACAAGTAATACTAGTGACGTCTATCCGGTTCCGATGATAATCTCGTGTCGGTTCGTCGTCGAGGTTTAATTTAATTTGAGTGCAATATTTCTAGGCGAGATTGAGGACTTTTCTGGATTAACGTTGATTAAAAACAGTGCCGTGTCGACATATTGACATATTACGTGTCGCACACATGCATCGGTCCTATACGATATTATATTATTCACACACACACACATATATAGATGTGACAGTGGCAATGTCCAGTGGATTGGCTTACTTACATCTTGACTAGAGGTAGCTGGTTTTAATCTGATCGATATTAGTTTTAATGTTATTTTACTTGGTGGTAGGGCTTTGTGCAAGCCCGTCTGGGTAGGTGCCACCCACTCATCAGTTATTCTACCGCCAAATAACAGTACTCAGTATTGTTGTGTTCCGGTTTGAAGGATAAGTGAGCCAGTGTAACTACAGGCACAAGGGACATAACATCTTAGTTCCCAAGGTTGGTTGCACATTGACGATGTAAGGAATAGTTAATATTTCTTACAGTGTCATTGTCTATGGGTGATGGTGACCACATACCATCAGGTGGCGCGTATGCTCGTTCGCCAACCTATACCATAAAAAAAAAATGACTGATCTGTATGTATAATTCGTCATGTCGTGATTCTTCAATGGTAAGATATACCAGCTACCGTAGAATGAGCTTGAATTTTCTCAGCAAGAGGAAAGGAGATTGTGAATGTGCCATCAACCTTGGGAACTAAGATGTTATGTCCCTTGTGACTGGCTTTTCTAACATCTACACTGGCTTTTCTAACATTACAAAGAGCTTCACCTCACCGGCCATTCAGAATCAAATCTCTAAACTAAGTGATTACATTCACAGTATTTAATTATCTGATGCTGCGACATGTAGGTATAAAGTGCTGATATATTTTCGGACGATGTTTTTTTTTTTTTATTTCAATTTAAATATAAAATATTTAATCATAACTGTAGGTGAGTTCATTGAAAAGGATTTATTTAAGGTTCAATGAATTTTATAACGAATTTTTTAACATCGCTGAATATTCTCTCTTATCTTTGGTAATGTATTTATGTTGCGCTAATTTGTGGAAAATTCACTGATTTCCGTTGTAATCTTGTTCATGTATCACATGTGTTTTTGTTCAAAGATTGGAGCCGTGATGGCCCAGTGGTTAGAACGCGTGCTTCTTAACTGATGACTGCGGATTCACATTTGCAAGCACCACTGAATTTTCATGTGTTTAATTTGTGTTTATAATTCATCTCGAGTTCGGCGGTGAAGAAAATCGTGAAGAAACCTGCATCAGTCTTGTTTCAAAGAAATTCTGGTCATATGAATCCCCCAACCCAAATTGGAGCTCCTGATCATCTCCTCAAAAGTAGAGGAGGCCTAAGCCCAGCTGTGGGAAATTTACAGGCTGTTACTACTACTACTAAATAATGATCAATAATAAAATTGAGAGGATAGTATATAGAGGGATATTTGGACATATCGATCGTAGATAAAATTAGTATAAGTTTGGAGACTGATTAATAAGGTCGAGTGGCTAATGAGGCCACAGGTCTGTAAGATACTTTGAACTATACCTTTCATGACATTTTCCTTCATAAGATGCCATGTTCCTTGTGCCTGTACACTCAAACTCAAACTCAAATAACTTTATTCAATATAGAAGCATTACACTTTCTTATTGATGGTCAATTGAAACACTACCACCGGTTCGGCAAAGAAAACACCCTGACCTGAGAAGAACCGGCGAAAGAAACTCAGCGGGTTAAGCTACACACTGTACACGGTACACTGCTCACTTACCCATCAGAACGGAATAAAACAATTGCTTGTAAATTGTTGTTAGGTGATTGACAGTCGGATGAGGTGGTGGTTTTTAAATTTAATTTTATCTGATTCGAAACAGCTCGCAGAGACGAAACTTTCAAGTGGCAAAGTTTGTCCTATCACAATTATAAAATCGACCATAATAAAGTCAGCTTAGCTTGCCCGGATGTCCCGTGTCTTCCAGATAAGATCCTCGAATCTATACAATATATGACGGCAGGGTGGAGATACCGGTATAGGTTGGTATAAAGCCTTACTACCAAGGTAGTAGTAACCGAGCTACTGAATATTACAAGGCACAGCACTGACCTTAGATGCGTCATATTGAAATGATAGTCTTTCCAGAAGTTGTAAATGTGATATTTTTTAGCACCGTTGCATCACTATATAATATAAAACAAAGTCGCTTTCCCTGTCCGCATATCCCTTTTTACGCTTAAATTGCGCAAATGATTTTGATGCGTTTTTTTTTATAAATAAATTGATTCGAGAGGAAGGTTTTTGTATATAATAAATGGACAATATAGTTAAGAAACACTGATAATTTAAGAAGTTTGTAATGTGATTTCGTAATTAAATAAATTCTGTAGTATATTTAGTATCAGTATTGCAGCCTAGTCCCATAAAAATCTCGCAATAGGATTACATTTTTTTTTTCGTTAATTCCTTCACATTTCATATGATATGACGTGTCTTCCAAGATAGAACCTGACTTGAATTAAGTGTACTTATATATTTTTTTTGTTTCCGTCGACATACATATATATATGTGTATAGGATTGTTTTTGATCCGAATGAGTCCCGAGGGATCGGTGAAAAGATTGTCTTACATATTTTAGGATTCGTAAAGAGAACCAACTCTTTGAAGTGTTCGAAGTCATTTATATTATTTTAACGTTGCTATCACGTTGCATGAACGAATCTAGTAGATCTTTTATCTGATGTTCGGGATTCAAACCTGAGTTTCGTGAATTAGGATTTCAAAAAATATGCTATTGATGTCCTGATAAGATCTGCACAATATGCGAGCTTATATGCTTGCTCTTACTTGATTAACGAAATTCCAAAATCAATTTCTTTCATTGACGAGGTCAAAAGTGCCCCATTATTTTTCACAGGAGCCAATTTCTCTGCTGGCAATTCGGGGTTAGTAAATCTTCGGGAAGTCATCAAATTTTGTTGCTACTCAATTGAAAGTTTTCAATTTTCTTTTTGGGTAGATACGTGTTAATTTTTGTTATGTAGAGTTAATGCGATCGGTTCGAAGTTAACTTGGAAGTGAATTTGACTCCAAGATACTGCATAAATAGGACACTTGAAAATACAGGAGTACAGTACGACCTTAGACTTGGTATATATTCTATAGTATATTGAATGTTATACTATACTACGCAAAGATCTCGGTTGATGTACTATATTTATTTATAATGCGACACTATTTCACTCGATGACATATAAACTCTCCTTTTTATGATGTGACGACGCCGACATTCAAAAAGCATCTTTGTACGAATCGGTAAAGAATATCAGAATATCCAAAAATTTTTTTATGGTATAGGTTGGCTTACGAGCATATGGGCCACCTGATGGTAAGTGGTCACCATCACCATAAGAAATATTAACTATTCCTTACATCGTCACACTTACACTGGCTCACTCACCCTTCAAACCGGAACACAACAATACCGAGTACTGTTATTTGGCGGTAGAATAATTGGTGAGTGGGTGGTACCTACCCAGACGGGCTTGCACAAAGCCCTACCACCAAGTAAACGACCAATATCGCGTCAAATATTTTTAACCTGTTTTGAAGTTTTTCTTTGTTAAATTATTCAGTATGTTAAGAGGTTTTATTGTATCAAAGGAATACAGAATGGTTATCTGCTCATTTCTGCCTGTCTGTCACGTGGGTAGAGAATTTATCCAGGCTCCGCTTATCGCCTGGCTCACTAAACCCTTCCCCGCTAGGATTGAACTAATAGTTGAGACGACTTCCGATTGATCTGTCGACGGGCTAAGTCTCGTTCGATCGTTTTCGAATTCGCCAGCGCTAGATTTCGCCTAAAATAAGCAAATGATTTTTCACTAGATTTTATACATGTCTTGTAGTGTTCTTGTTGTTTAGTATAAATCTTGCAAGCTGATTTTTACATATGCCATAAGTAAGAAGTTATTATTTTAATATTTCAAACAGACAATCCAATTTTATTATACGTATAGATGTTGATATGTCCGTTGAAATTTATAGACTTCAGTGGAGGTTTATAAACTGTATACTTTGTTGTTTGTAGCTGACCTATGTATATACATACATATGTTGGTACAGTACGTCAAGTTATATATATGTATATGTAAGCATACATAGGATTCCGTTTGAAGTTGTGTTGTTAATGTTAAATAACAGTTCGTAAATTATATTTTGCCAGCCTATTCCTGTACTAGGGCTCACCTTATTTTGATTGGCTTAAAGCTGGATGGATACATGTGGTATCATTACACTGAAATTTGACACGTGCAAGTGTCCTCACGACGTTTTCCTTCACCGCTGAGCACTAAACAAACTATCTTACTAGGGTTTGAACGAGCTATATTAGGACATTTTAATCATAACATTTTGGATTTAAATTAAATTTGAAATCACTACCGGTTAAATCAAAAATAAACTCCAGTACAAACTAGTTTATACCGGTTTCGAAATGAAAATACATTGAAATCTGACATTTTGTGGTCTACCATTTCAATCTGATAACAAAAGGGGTGTTTAATAATAAATTATTTTCAATGAAGGCGTTTCTTACCCCTCTTCCCCCTTTAAAGGGGAAAGCCGAGGATGTGAAGAATTATCCGAAAGATGAAACCGTCATGCTCGCTTACTCGCTACATTATTATCGTAAGGTTAATATATCTATATGTTACGGCAGAGCTCATATAAATTTAATAAATAACCTTCAAGATATAAAGCACCATATAGCTATCTCCTTTGAGGAGAAGGTTTGGAACATATTTCACCACGCTGTCCCACTGCGGGCTGGTGGAATACTTGTCATGTGTTAGGCACAAAAAATAGCCTATGTCCAGCAGTTTGATCTATAATCAGAAGGTGCAGTACGTTTCCGGGATTTCATATATTGTCTTGCTATATATACTGTTTTGTACTGGAGATATATTTACTTATACTATAATTATCATGATTAAAAAGTTGGATTTTACTTTAAATTAAAAGTCGATTAATTAATTAATTCAGGGTTTAATGGATTTTAATCAAGTGTTGCACAATTGCTGAGCATATTATTACATGTTGGAAATTCTGATCCATAATTATGTATGTCAGTTTAAACTGTATTTAAGCGGGTTGGTTAAACATGTTCCGACTTTTCACTGATCATAATTACTGCCTTGATGGTTTAGTGGATGATCTATGTAGCGTATTCCGAGGAATTGGTTTCTCATATTGGGCCAATGATTAAATAAACTCGAATTCATTTATTCAATATAGAATTTACTCTTACTTATTGATTGCCCAATTAAACGCTATCACCAGTACGGAAAATAAAACACCCAGACCTGAGAAGAACCGGCGAAAGAAATTCAGCTAACCAGAAACAGCCATGAGGCAATTCTTTCATTCTCAAGATGTGCTATCAACCTCACTAATTATATTACAAGCCTTCTCTTTTTTATTTGGAAACAGAAACATTTTGAATGCTTTCTGGGATCTTGTTGTAGTACCGTATCATTACCCCATAAAAGAGTTAGTGACTCTATGCAGTCGAGTAACAGGAGTAACGAGTTTGGTTTTGTTCCTTGTCAAGTATGAATGAGTGTTCGCTGTGAGAGTATGAACGTCTGCTGTCAAGAAATTATTTGTAATTCAACGGGAAGTTGTTAAAACACTTCCTTGTATCAAAATGGCCATAAAGTCGCTGATTCTGTGCCTGAACACTTTTTGGTCCGATTTGTCTAATCGTATTATTAGGTCGAAGAAATACAAAGTACACTAAAGCACTAAGAGTGAGCACTCTAGTGTCTCCAAGGTTGTTGGCTTGAAATGGCTTTTAACCCTAAACGAAATCGATCGGGAAAGCATCACCATTTTCGTCATAACCATTTTTGAAGGGATGACCAAAATTGCTAAATAGTCACTTGGTGGTCATAAGCAATTCTTAGTAGTATTGTGAAGTTAATGTGAGCCAATGTAATTGAACGCGCAAGGGACATAACAATTTCCGTAAGTTGGTGGCGCATGTAAGGAATTGTTGTAATCATTTACTGCGTCTTATGGAAGTGGTGACCACATATCAGCTGGTCCATTTGCCCGCCCGCTTACCTTAAGTCCAAAAGTAGAAAGACCAACGTACTTGGTAGTAGGGCTTTGTGCAAGCCCGTCTGGGTAGGTACCACCCACTAATCAGTTATTCTACCGCCAAATAACAGTACTCAGTATTGTTGTGTTCCGGTTTGAAGGGTGAGTGAGCCAATGTAACTACAGGCACAAGGGACATAACATCTTAGTTCCCAAGGTTGGTGGCACATTGACGATGGCACATTCGTACAGCGTCATTGCCTATGGGTAATGGTGACCACTTATCATCAGGTGGCCCATATGCTCGTCCGCCTACCTATAAATAAATTAATTAATTAAAAAAAAACAAGGTGAAAAGCTAATAATAATATGTATCAAATACACAATCAAAATGCCAGACAATGGCTCGTGATGAAACTACTTCCCGGAGCCGAAGGTTGGAATTCTGAACCGTGTAACTCCTCGAATAACGGTGAGCATCAACGCTCGAAACTATTCGACGACCTAGGTCGATGAATTTTAATGCTGAAAACAACAAAGATTAACACTGTTGTCTATAGTTTGTATGTATAAGAAAACTTCTGGGGTCATTGTCCTCTACATCAAAATACTAAGTTAAAATTAAGAGGAAGCTTTGCTTGACTATGATATAAAGGACTTAAAAAATCAAACATTTTTAACTTTGTCTTTTCATAAATTCAAATCTTCTCCTCAAAGAGAGAGAAGGCCCTTAGCCCAACAGTGGGAAATTTGCAGACTGTTGATGATGATAATTGATTGTACAAAAAATAAAATTATTTGTAAAAATATACATTGGCCAAGAATGCATAATGTTCAATAACAGATTTGACAGACGATAAATAATCGTAGAATTAATACTTGTGGACTACCAGTATTTGACTAATATTACTGAATTTTTAAATGTTGAATAAGAGTAACTACTGAGTTTCTTAGCAGTTCGTCTCAGTAGAATGTACTTTTCGAAACGATAGTAATTTGTTTGTTAAATGTCTATTCAATAGTCCTTGAATAAGCCTACTTGAATAAAGTATGTTTTGTGTTTTTATTTTTGTCAATATGAATATTTATATTAATTTACTTAAAAAGAATCATATATATTGCTATATCTATCATGGAAATAGAATATTCCAGCTCGTAATACTCAAAAACAGTTTCTATATGTAATAAAATACCGTGAAATGTGACTGTGTACCGTGGGGCAGTCGTCACGGCGAGCGTTTTACGACGAGCTCTGCGACGTGACGTTCCGCTGTCACTTCGGATGAGAATTTGTTTCTATCTATCTATTTATGTATCTTTCTATTCCCTATATTCTGTCGTGGTGTAACTAAAATGTCGATAACTGAAATCAAAAATCAAAATAAACTCTATTCAAGTGGGCTTTGACAAGCACTTTTCAATCGTCAATTAACAATTAAGTGAAGCTACCACCGGTTCGGAAAGTAGATTCTACCGAGAAGAACCGGCAAGAAACTCAGTAGTTACTCTTTTTCAACATTTAAAAAATACAAAGTCATGTTAGTTAATAAAATTATTTAAATTAGTAATCTGATCGATTTCCAACTTCTAAGATTCGTTTGCATATTAATAAGAAAAATATAAATATCTTTCGTCATATATTTTGATGTCTTGATTAGTTTTGGAAATCATTTTATTGTCTTATTATCGATAAGTCACATACGTTTAAAATTTATACCGCGTTTTTTGGTCATACCTCATAAATAACTTTAGGTAAAAACGGCATTATAGCTATACGACGGCAGTATTTCGATCTCTATCACGACTTACATCAACGCCAAAATACGAAAATTTCCAACTAGCGACCAGCCTCGGCTTCGCACGGGTGCCACCGATACTAAAATTATACAGAAATTGTTTATTTACGACACCACATTGGAAATTTCTAACATCATCAGTGTTTCTTTACTATATCGTCCATGTATTATATACAAAAACCTTCTTTCGGATCACTCTATCTATTAAAAAAACCGCATCGAAATATGTTGCGTGGTTTTAAAGATTTAAGGATACATATGGATATAGGGCCAGAGAAAGAGACTTTGTTTTATACTATGTAGTGATAAGATACATACATTTTACATTTTTACAGCGTGTTTTTGCTAATAGCTCATAATATAGTTTAGTTAGATAACGGTATTATATGTAGATATACCACGGCAGTATTTTAATCTTTGACCTCACACAGTTACACAGATCACAAGTTACACCATCCCCCAAAACACCAATATTTCCAATTTTAAGGGTGTAATAAAACTATTTAATTAAATGAGCAACTTTAAATCTTACAAAGGGTAATTTAACTTATAGTCTGGTAATGGGTTTTCAACCCTTTTTATTCGTGTCACTGATACCATCAACAGTGTACACGCAAGCCGAAATGACTCGTTATATAGATTCGATGATTTTAACTGAGTGTCACAGAGTCCTATTAATAAATTCAATTAATTTGTAAGAAAAATACATAAGCATATTACTCAATACAACATCAACATTGATAAAAAATCGTGGAATTAATACTTGTTGACTTCCAGGCAGGATATATTATATCATATATAACATTTATTTAAATAATTGAATTTAACTAACATGACTTTGTATTTTTTAAATGTTAAAAAAGAGTAACTACTGTGTTTCTTGCCAGTTCTTCTCGGTAGAATCTACTTTCCGAACCCGTGGTAGCTTCACTTAAATGTAAAATGACGATTCAAAAGTGCTTGTAAAAGCTTACTTGAATAAAGTTTATTTTGATTTTAACTGATTATCGCGGAGTCTTATTAATAAATTCAATTAATTTGTAAGAAAAATACATCAGTAAAGAAGGCATATAATTTAATACAAGATTATACAGACGATAAAAAAAGCGTGAAGTTAATACTTGGTGACTTCCAGGCAGGATATATTACATACATACACGCTTGTTGAAACAGAGTAACTACAGAGTTTCTTGCCAGTTCCTCTCGGTAGAATCTAAAAAAAATATACGACATGTATGTATATTTTTTTATATTTTGACGAGTGGTGCAATTATGCTGTAATGGAATAAACTTGAAGAGTCAGTCAGAAGTATAAACAACAACAACAACAACACTCTGTAAATTCCCACTGCTAGGCTAAAGGCCTCCTCTCCCTTTGAGGAGAAGTTTTGGAACATATTCCACCACGCTGTTCCAATGCGGGTTGATGGAATACACATGTGGCAGAATTTCTATGAAATTTGTCACATGCAGGTTTCTTTACGATGTTTTCCTTCACCGCTGAGCACGAGATGAATTATGAAGACAAATTAAGCACATGAATCAGCGGTGCTTGCCGGGGTTTGATTCGCAATCATCGGTTAAGATTCACGCGTTCTAACCACTGGGCCATCTCGACTCTAGTATGTATAAACATAAGTATCTAATATAATATTATAAATGTGAAAGTAACTGTCGATCTTCACGATCAAACCGCTGGACCGAATTTGATGAAATTTGCTATAAAGCAAATTTGAACTCCAAGAAAGGTCATCCAACACCCTAAAACGCGTACGAAGCCGCGGGCATCAACTAGCATAGGTATATATAGATTTCACTAGAACCATTAAATTATCTCGGCATAAAAGCTCATTCTCACGTTCCATCTGAAATTTAACGCTCCAATTAAACAATAATAACATTTATTTATTTATAATAACACCACAGATTAAAAATGGAGCACTCGAAATCCCGTTCCTTTTTTTTTTTTTTTTAATAAAAGAATAAAAACATAATGAAATTACAGATGAGTGGCCACGAATAATTTCACTATTACGTACAGACGGCGACTTAATACAAATCCATTTCAAAATAAGCTCTAAATATAAGTGAATAAGGTATTAAATACAATGGCGTTATATAGTCGAGGGATCGAACGTAGAGTACAATAGTGTTTTAACAAAGAATTTTATACAGGGTGATTTCATAAGGGACAGATAGATGTAAAAATAATTTCGATACAAAAGGCTATCGAGTGCGTGTTACGTAAGGGTTTCGTATAGCTAAGTAGTAAAAATGTTTTTTTTATTCATTCAAGTCAGAGCCGCGATGGCCCAGTGGTTAGAACGCGTGCATCTTAACCGATGATTACGGCTTCAAACCCATGCTCGACTGAATTTGCATGTGCTTAATTCGCTTTTATAATGCTTCTCATGCCCAACGATGAAGGAAACATTGTAAGGAAACCTATAATATATATAACACTCTTTATTGCACTGAGAAATTTGTTATAGTAATTTTACACATGAAATTATTGTTCACAATGGCGGGCTTATTTCTAAAAGAAATTTCTCCCAGCCAACCCACCGCTGTAAGAGATAGTGTTATATAGCAGGTATAAACACATACAGCTTGTAAATTTCTTACTTCTGAGTAATTCTCTCCTCTCCCTTTGAGGAGAAGGTTCGAGCATATTCCACCACGCCTTTCCAATGCGGTTTGGTGGATTCACATGTGACAGAATTTAGTTGAAATTAGATACACGCAGGTTCCCTCGCTAAGTTTACCTTCACCTCCGAGCTAGGTTAGCTAGGCTACTTTTTTGCCTTGAATTGCGAGTGAAGCCGCGCGCGGCTACTAGTGATAAAAATAAGTGATAGTAAATAATCGATCGATTAGTGATATGAATGGAGGGCTAACTCCCCGCCCCGAATGAATGGGATAAGGTCAAAGGAATATTGCCCATTATCGATACAGAAGCGAATTATGATTGTGTGCCATACAGCAATACAGAGAAAGGGTTTGTTTTTTCAATTAAATGTCAAATTAAATAATGCAATATGGCAGCTGGAGAACCAGTGTTCTAGCAAAATCCTCAGATAAGTGGTTGCTATTTTGATATTTTTTATGATGTGGATAGAGCCGAGATGGGCCAGTGGTTAGAACACGTGCACCTTAACCGATGATTGCGGGTCAAACCCAGGCTAGCACCACTATATATATGTGCTTAATTTATGTTTATAATTCATCTCATGCTCGGCTGTGAAAGAAAACCTGCGTGTATCTAATTTCATAGAAATTCTGCTACATGTGTATTCCACCAACCCGCATTGGAACACCGTAGTGAAATATGTTTAAGCCCTCTCATTAATGGGAGAGGAGACCATTAGTCCAGCAGTGGGAAATTTACAGGCTGTTACTTTACTTTACGATATGGATAGGCATTTGGGCCTGATGGTTGGTGGTCCCCATCGCCCAACATTCTACTAACCTACCCTAAATACTTATATCTTTAAAATTACGCAACGGATTTGGATGCGGTTTTTTGTAATAGATGAGTGATTCGTGAGGAATGTTTTTATATACCTGGACAATATAGTATAGAAACACTGATCATTTTAGAAGTTTGCACTGTGATGTCGTAAATAAACAAGTTCTGTAGTATATATCAGTATTGCACCCCTACAAAGCCCGGGCCGGTCGCTAGTATCATACAAATAAAACATATCAAAGTTTTCATTCGAAGCTATCAATTGATCCATACAGCATATGCCGCCGTTTAATTGACTTCGAATCGAATCACGTGTCAATCTATCAGATAACAGCGTTACACTGACACACTTTCAGCTGACACTGTGTGTACACAGCGGACATGTGTGTTGTACGACAAGAGATATATATTTAATGACGGTAGGTACTGGAAGTGATGAAATTATTCCATACCAGCTGGTCCGGACTTTGACTGTGTTACAGATTTTGTCGTGCATGATTTTTGGTATTGATCATGAAATTAATAAATTTACCCCTTCTTTGCTTCTATAGCTTGATGGTATTTTTTATGGTATAGGTTGACGGACGAGCATATGTGCCACCTGCTGTTAAGTGGTCACCATTACCCATAGACAACGACGCTGTAAGAAATATTAACTATTCCTTAAATCGTCAATGCGCCACTAACCTTAGGAACTAAGATATTATGTCCCTTGTGCCTGTAGTTACACTGGCTCACTCATCCTTTAAATCGGAACACAACAATACTGTTGTTTGGCGGTAGAATAACTGATGAGTGGGTGGTACCTACCCAGACGGGCTTGCACAAAGCCCTACCAAGATATAGCCTGATAAATGGTATATCCAACATTAATCTCTCTAAGTAATTTTTCAAAATGGATTAAAAGTTCCTGAGATTGTAGCGTCAAAATAAACAAACAAATTCTTCATATACCTTTTCTATATTTCTATACCTTTGATTACTAATGTTAATGTAGTTGTATAGGATTATGTGTTGGTTCGTTAAATTTTAACAACGAGTTCAAGGGATTTGCAGTAAAAGACTTAGATCACATTAGACCAAGCATTTCCAATACGGTGGCTGGTGAATATTCATTTGGCAGAAATTCGTCGTAGCGTGGAAGAATTGTAAACTCAGTTGGGCAGCTCTAAATTGACCAATCTTCAAGTTTATATTCCAGGCTCCATCTCGATTCGATCGATCGCATTTATTGTTAAAGGTGTAGATAATCGTAAGAAATGTGCTTTGCCCGAAAATTGGTCGAATTTAGTCCAAAAAATACGGAAACAATCAGCTAGATGTATGTTTGTGGATGTTTTCCTAAAATCTTATTTCGATCACAAGCTAATAATTTTGTTGCAAGAATGTAAACAAAGCCTAATAATTTTTGTCACCTCTCTTAACTTTTTCTTCTGCTTGTTAATTTGCTATGTCACTTGCTTCTATAAAACGTTCTAATTGTTATTTCTACAAATTTGTATACTTGTCGTATGTTTTTCTTTCGAGAACGAATGCAATGACTAGTCAAATCGTACAAACGTCAAATAAATAAATAAATTAAAACTTAATTCCGACTTCCTTCCGCTAATAAAACCATTCGCTCTCGAAACCAAATATTTTTATCGCGAATTAGACAACCCTTCGTAACGATTTTAATAACTCCCGTTAAGGTTATTCGATTAGGAACGTATTTCTCGATTGGCCGGATCTAGCTATTCGATTATGGGCCGGTTTGGTCCGTTCGAGTGAAAAATGCACTAATAGACGATGGGGTGGTGATTTCGAATCGCGTTTATGTCGGAAAGCAATACATAAAGAATACCTGAGTACATTGTTTCAGTGGTATTTTTGATAACACGACTATAGTATATATATAGAATATATTGAAGAGGCGAAAGGCGATTCATACTCAGGCGAGCACCACTGAATATTCATGTGCTTAATTTGTGTTTATAATTCATCTCGTGCTCGGCGGTGAAGGAAAACATCGTGATGAAACCTGCATGTGCCATAGAAATTCTGCCACATGTGTATTCCACCAAGCCGCATTGGAACAGCGTGGTGGAATATGTTGCAAATCTTTTCCTCGAAGGGAGAAGGGGACGTAGCACAGCTGTGGGAAATTTACAGGCTGTTGAGGGTATTATATGCAATACAAAGGTCGAATATAATAATACATGTCGAAGCATCAAAAAGTTTAATTAGGAATTTTTTTTTCGGACATACTGGACACGTTAATATGGCGTAGAATACATGACAGCCGAAAATTCAAAGATGGAATATCGAAAAAAGATATATTACGAACGTGAACTAAACTTATTTATATTTCGAATATTTTCATGTCTGATTCAAACTCAAACTCAATTAACTTTATTCAACGTAGAAGCTAGTCTTACTTATAGATGGTCAAATTAAACACTACCACTGGTTCGGAAAAAGAAACCTGAGAAGAAAGAGTTGATACCTAACTCCTCGTTATATATCTATATATTTTTTCGGAATTTGATAGCTATTCTTCTTTGGAAATATGTATATACAAAAGCTAGGGTCGAATACATCGAGCGTCACGTTAGTACACTTCGAATAGGCCCACAATGTAGGGGTGCGACATTTTACTTTGGGTTATTCGGTTTATTAAAATCGATATAATTGTATTATTAACTCGCGTGGAATTCGAATTACGTGCGAATAAAATTGTTAAATTGAGTTATGAATATGAATATTATAAAATAAAAAGACAACTTTCTTTTAGTTGCGAAACAGTAAACTATATACCTATTTAATAATGAACAAAGTGACATACATATATACATTCGTTCGGAGCAATGAATGAAAAGAATGTAAAACTCTTGTTCACTACAGATTATATCTTTAGTTGATTCGAATATTTACTTCAGTCCTTAAAAGATGACGTCACTAGTTTAATTTGATGTACTTACTATAAATTTTAATAATAAATTTATTTACATAAAAAAATGATAGGCAGTCTGTCGGTCGGGATAGTTAGCACTGTTGGAAATATTTAACACTAGTAGTCGCTTGTGGCTTCGCTTGCGTTATAGGGTATTGGTTGTCATGTATCCGAGGAAAACAATAATATGTTTGGCGGTTGTGACCTGACGGGGCTCATATCAAAACGACGTTGTTTTTATATAAGATTTTAAATTAACATATAATATAACATATAACAACAACGAGACTCAGTCTCGTGAACAAGACATTCGTAGATAATGTCGAAATATCGAGCTCCACCGAATAAAAATAGAAAACATCAAACAACATAGGTAAATATCTGGATATTAATAACTTTAGTGACATTGTTTTTGTAATGAAAAATGATAAATCCATCCACTTTATATGTTTCTTAAATGATACTCAACTTTAGAACTGGTGAACGATTCTGAATGAAATTTTTCACGGGTATAGACGATACTCCAAAATAGTACATTCCGAAAATGTACTTAAAACAGCCGGGTAGGTGTGTGTGTAGGGGACACGCACACACACACACACACACACTTACAAAGTGTGGGCAGCGACCAGTCACAAATATAAATAGCCAACAATTCATTGCCTTACTTCCATCAGCATCGAGGTCGGTAAATACTTCATATTCCGAGCGACGTTCAGGAACAACATATATACAGGATGTTGTGAAAACAAACAGCGACTCCAAATAGGCTGTATTGCGCGCCGGATGTGATGTGACGTCATCGGCGGAGCCATTTCCGGTCGCCATTATCCAATCGTTGGCGGGAAATTGTTCAATATGACACAAGTTTCGAGTTCGCCTCTAAAGAGATTTGAAATTTCTTTTGCCATTAAAAATATATCGTTTTGATACGTTGAGGTTTTATAAAAGATTTGTTTGTCTTTATTCGCTATCGACTATTTTCGAAAACGATCGTTAATTATGATTAATCCCAGCTCAAACTCGTATAGAATTACACTTATTGATCGTTTAGTTAAACAGACAGTTTCGGAAAAGAAAATACTTTGACCTCTTAGCGGTTTTAGTTTTTTTGTTAATTTTATTATTTAAGTAAGCTAAAGCAACAGCCTGTAAATTTCCCACTGCTGGGATAAGGCCTCTTCCGCCATTAAGGAGAGGGTTTGGAACATATTCCACCACGCTGTTCCAATACGGGTTAGTGGAATGCACATGTGGCAGAATTTCTATGGAATTAAACACATGGAGATTTCTTCACGATGTTTTCCTTCACCGCTGAGCACGAGATGAATTATAAAGAATGAATTTACAGGCTGTTGTTGTTGTTGTTGTGTATGTATGTTTTTTGTTTTCTTCATAACGGAATAAGTTTAAATTTCGATTTTAAACATGCGAGATCTTAGCTAATCGCTAGTTAATAGTTTTGTATGAATAAATTATCAATGTCACTAATTATAGTACCTTACGTCGTATCGATGTAAGTGAGACGTTGTGATTACAGGCACCGGGGACTTAGCGGATCGCCTCCCCTGCCATTGCTTATGTATGACTACGAGTAATGCTATTAACCCACCCGTGTACAGAAATACATCACGATTGTAGTTTGTCTTTGTTCACAAATCGCTCCGATGGGTTTAGCGTTAGTTTGCTCGATCTCAGATGAGGAGGTACTGGGTTTGGTGTTTGTGATAGCTCGTAAAATGTGTTGCGTCTGATTACTAATACGACAATGATGCAGTTTCTTACTCCGCAAAGTCAATAAATCCTTCTTGGGGCAAGGTATCCGTTTCTCTAATATATTTCCGCAGACATTTTTATCTTTGCCGTTTCATAAATTCAAATCGTTTGTAAAAAAATACGTTGGTAAAAAGGGATATTGTTCGATACAAGATTTTACAGACGATAAAAAAGATTTCCAGGCAGGATATATAACATACATACATATATAATTGTATTTAACTAACATATCTGTATTTTTTAAATCTTGAAAAAGAGTAACTACTGAGTTTCTCACCGGTTCCTTTCGGTAGATTCTACTTTCCGAACCAACGGTAGCTTCACTTAATTGTTAAATGACGATTCAAAAGTGCTTGCAAAAGCCTAATTGAATAAAGTCTATTTTGATTTTTCGTGTCAGCGTACGGCCGAATTGATCACTCAATGGCAAGTGGTCGCAATTTTCCCATAGATATTAAATAAGATGTCATATCCCTTGTACCTCTACACTGGCTCACTCACCCTTCAAACCGAAACACAACAATTATTTTATAAGTATAGCTTATAATATGTTGCAAACTATGTGTAACGACTTTATCTAATTTTTTTATTATTTTCTTTCAGGTAAGGACGTTATTATATGTCGATGAAATGAAGAATCTGGTAACGTATTTTAATATAAAGTAGTTATGTTTAAGTGAAGTATATAGTATATACGTGTTTTTAGTATAGTAAATATTTCGTGTTATGTTCTAGTATTATGTTTAAGATTTGAAACGATCGAACTAAGAGTGTCCTTTGATTTTGATCAAACACCTCCATTAAACATTACATCATTACATTATTGATACATAAATATATCATTAATTTATCAGTATTATAATTATGTAATATTATAATATCCTTGTACTCGATCACACAGATTTAAATTAATGTACCTATACACTAGCTTTGCCCGCGATCGTCAATATAGTCTTCAAATTATATTGTTTTTGATCTGTTTGATTTATTTATTTATTTTATATTTTTATTTTATGGAATAGGTTGGCGGACGAGCATATTAGTCACCTGATGGTAAGTGGTCACCATCACCCATAGACAATGACGCTGTAAGAAATATTAACTATTCCTTATATCGTCAATGTGCCACCAACCTTGGGAACTAAGATGCTATGTCCCTTGTACCTGTAGTTACACTGGCTCACTTACCCTTCAAACCGGAAAACAACAATACTGCGTATTTTTGTTTAGCGGTAGAATATCTGATGAGTGGGTGTTACCTACCCAGGTTTGCACAATGGCCTACCACCAATATGATTTGAGATTTAGTCCAAATTGTAAGTATGCTTTAGTCTTTAGGTAAATATTAGTGTATGTATGATTATCTGTGTACACACACACATACATACATACATACACACATAGGTTCTGGTTCTGTCTAGTGGACTACAATTGTCTCTGGCGTTCAACTTGAAGTTTAGTTGTTAATTTGTTTCCTTCGTGGCGATCGATACGACACGCGAGAGGTTGCACGTTTCCATTGTCGAACGGTAACGTTTTTATTGACGTCGGCTAAGATATACATTTTTTTTTGTAAAGAAGTCGCTAAATGTAAGTGTATGACAAACCTGCTAGGCTGTCCATTGTAGTACAGTCAGGGTAAGAAAAGGTTCACCGTCACCTTAAGATCAATTTTCGTGTGCCCAGTATGAGCGATAATCTGCTTTACCGACCGAGAATATTTACATATTTTGACAATTCAGTAGAATCAGTAGAAGAAGATGTAATATCTAATTTAAATTTGTAATGACTAATTACGCCATTGAAAAGATTTCGTGTCAATATAAAACTAGATGTAGTCCAAAGATGTTACACTATTTTGAACCAAGTTATCATACTATGTAAGTTTAATTTTATATACAGTTGTCAGTTTAGTGCTATAGTTACAAAGGTACTAAGAGTTTAAAATTTGTTAAAGAATTAATTTGAAAACTGACGAAGGTTTTCTTACCCTGAATGTACATGAAAGGGCAATGATCCGTGTCCTTCAGCTAAAAAAATGCGATGACAAATTCGCACAAAGTTGTTCATATCTTCATCAGGCTGTTACAAGTGAAAGGGTATTGCACTTCTTTGATAAATATATTAAAATCGAATCCAAAAATAATATATTTTCGCATATTTCTTGATTTAAAATGATTTAAATAAATCTTTAGATCATATCAATTGAGTGTTCTTCCGTAGTGTTTAGGCAATATACTATACTATATTATACTAAATACTATACTATAGGCACTAAATACGCATATTTTCAAAGCAGTAGTCTTTTGTTATTGTCTCTCGATCTTATCTGATATCTAAATCTATCATTATTTGATCGGACAGTATCTTCTTGATTAAAGATAATATTCACAATTATCAAAAAGAAAACAGATATAATTATTTAAATATACATCATGATTATTATAATGGTTCTATATATTCCTCCGCGCTTCTCCAATATAGGTTCATGGACCCAAGTGTAAGGGGTTTCCTTTAATTTTTTTAATAATAAATTCATTGTAAACTCAGAGTAAAGTTATGACTATTCATCGTTGCTCCTGTGGTTTGGAATCGTTCATTGGTGTGCCGAAATGTGCCTGATGTACCGAGCAATGTATTTAGAAGATAAAGTTCATTCATACATATAAATACGATGTCGTATCGCCGTTGATATAATATTAGTATTCCAATAATGTCACCTATTTCTCGTCGTCCAATGGAAACGGACAGCAGTTCTACGTGCCCTCAACCCTATGGCACTTGTGATGCCGTATGCGATTGTGTTCCTCGGCACTGGGGACTCTTATTGGCTGAAGATATGCTCAAGGGTTTCAATTATACGATGTTTTTTATCATCAGTACACTATTCTGTTGCGTAAAATTATGATGGATATGTTATAAAAAGGTAAGGAGGTTCCTTGTGCTATTTGTGTGTTTGTATGTTACTGTACATGTGTTTGTTACTGGTATCTTCGGAAATTGTCTCCAAAAAATATCGTAATAAATATGAGACAACATCACATACATTACTGATCCCAATGTAAGTAGCTAAAGCTAATCTAATCACAATGTAGGTACCAAAATCTAAGACAACATGGAGAAGTAATGATAATAATCTATATCGATTCGGCCGGGAATTGAACCCGGGACCTTGGAGTGGGGTACCCATTATAAACCGATCTACACACCACTCGACCACGGAGGTATTTAATTACAATTAAAGACTTCTCATTGGTCATTGAAATGAGTTAATTAGGTGAAGAGTTATTTGTCCATTTGTCGGACAAATGCGTTTGCGTACTTCAGAGTTCAGGTCAGATCTTGACCGAAGTAATTTCAGGCCACCCTTGAAACGCAGGAGATGTTTCAGAGGTGCTCCGATATTGTTGAAGAAAAAAAGATTCAATGAAATCGGACAACAAGGTAACAAGTGCCGAAAAAAATTCGTCGAATAGAGAGAAGTATCATCCTTTTTTAAAGTCACTTGTGAGGACTTAAATTTTGATAAGGATACACTGTAATTGGACAAAATGTTTTATATTTTTGCGATAACTTTTGCTATAGGTATGATTTTACGTTGGTTAATTGGCAATACTTGAGGAATTTTCGTGTGTTGTTTTCGGAGTGAGGCGGAATGAGTGAAATCAAAAATGCGATGCTCTTTTGTTTTCGTATTGACTAAAATGTTTTAATTTTTTCGTTTTGTTTTATTCGTCTGGTTGGGTATCATTTACTTGATCTTTGAATGAGTTGGTGTGATTTGAGGTGCAAAGGAATATGTTCCAAAGCTTTTCCTCAAAGGGAAAGCGGGCCTTTGCCCAGAAGTGGGAAATTTACAGGTTGTTGTTGTTCAAAGGCCTGCAACGCACCAGCTAGCCCTCTGGTGCTGCAGATGTCCATTTGCGGTGATAGTCTCTTTACATCAGGTGAGCCTCCTGCTCGTTTGCCACCTATCACATAGAAAAGGTTGTTGTTGTTGTCGTTGAGGTATATCGTGGAAGGTGAGAAGGGGTCTCATGGTCTCTGGTCACTACCAGATATGGGCCGTTTTTTCCTTCCAAAACGATTTACACAAAATTCAGATTTCCTTATCATATTTTCACGTTCGAAAACGAAAACTAATTGAATTATACACACACAAATTGTCAAGGAAAATTTATTTCCTCATATTGAATTTTGTTTTATCATTTCAGATCCGAATGTTCAATCGACTGAACTACATCGGTAAAAAAACAGCAATACAACAAAATACCCTTCGTTAATAAATAATTCCATACAGTGATCCAAAAACAATTATATGTAGCGAGAACACACGACGCTGATTAGCGTGCACGAGCCCATATTAATATTCGTAACGCGATGGCAACACTGATTCAGCTTTACATCGTGTAAATGATATTAAGCTGGCAACTCTGAACACGTCCGGGCCTGTATTCAGGTTCTTGTTATTTTATTAATTTCGCAATTTCTTTTTTTTTTTTCGGGTTTTAATTTTTGCCACGGGAAATATGACCAATTTTTTTTGATGGAATATTCTAGTTTGGTTTTTTGTTTGCGAAGTTGATTTTGCGTATAAAAATAAACGACAATATATTCAATTAACGCTGTTGAATTTAATTATTGAGTCTGGTTGTTTTTGATTCATTAATCATCTTGGATAATCAGAAGACTTCCTAGAAAGTTCTAACGAAATCGATAATCTTTACATTAAGAAGTACTACTTACGACTTTTAGGGGGTTTTCACCTCATGAGGAGGAGGGTGGGAACTTATACCACCATGATGATCGATCGTCGATGATTGGTCGACAGAAAGATGACAAGTTACGTCCGATATAGTCCGATACATATAGGGTTCGCTGAGGATATTTTCCTTAATATTCCAACACAAGATGAATTTGCGATAACTGTTTCATCTATACGCATAAAGATATAAATTCAGCTGTGTGTTTGTCTGTTTGTTTTGTTTTCGATTAAACCACTAATATGGCCTAACGTTCGCTGCGAACAATGACGAAGATACACAAGGAAAACATCCCGATCCAAATTAATGTGTTTGTGTTAAACAAATATGTTCTCCCGGGAATTTAACTCGTGACCGTCTTTGAAGACATATATATGTATATATGTATGTATGTATATGTATGTATATTACACTAGAGTCGATAGATAAACTAATTAATTCCCAGAAAACGGAACACGACAATACTAAATATTGCTTTAGTTGTTGATTGTGTGATGAGTGGGCGGTATCTACCCGGTTGGGCTTACGAGCTTTACAGTGGATATGTCTCTCTCGTTGATCCTTTGCCCAGCTGTGGGATGTTCACGATCTGTTCGCTTTATAACGCTACGTGACAGTTCGTGTTGACGACACGGCTGGCAATAAAATGGCGATACATGTGTTTTTACGATCGCGCAAATGGGGGGAAGAACCCATTTTTATTATTTTACCGCGAAACTAATACATCTAACTGTCAGACGGGACGGCTATTTATTATCTGTGACCGATATGACTTGAGGTTCGGACACACGATCGCGTCGGAAGTGAGTTAAGCTGCGGTCAGACTTTTTACGAACGAGTTTCTTTAAATTGTCTTGAATGTTTTCGATTGTTTTAATATTAATCTTGTCTCGAACACTGATATCAATTCTCATTCATTGACGTCATCATAATGAATCAACTCTTCATATTTTGGTTTTATTTTCTCATGAAAAGTATTTATATATTATTCCTCTATGAAATATTAATCATTATGGGAATTTTCACGTACTCGTATATCATAAAGAAAATGCATTTTTCAGTTTACTATGGTTTCTTCGTTAAAAATATTTAGGCCGCTGCTCTGGACTTTTTCTTTTAATTTTAACGTTAAGTCATCGAGTTTATTTGGCCAAAAATGTTTATTGGATTTCCAAAGGGTACAGGGTGAACTATTGACATGGTAACTCAACGGTAACAACAGCCTGTAAACCCACTGCTGTGCTAAGGTCGCCTATCACTTTAAGAAGGTTTACTTTACTTTTTTCTAACACATGACAACATGATTGCTTTGTAACAAAATTTCATCAAATTCGGTTCAGCGTTTTGGTAGTGAAAGAGCGAGAGACAGACAGTCAGACAAACAGACAGACAGATGGAGCTACTTTTACGTTTATTATATTAGTATATATTTATAGATGACGCGATTTTATAAATGTAAATTTCTTTTTATCCGAGAACCAACTCCGAGCTAGACTTTAAACGAGTGCCGCTTGTGACCTATAAAATCTAGAGCACATGTCGTCTCAACGTCCCTTCCAGTCCCAGGTGCGTTGGAATCCAGTGTTTATTTCCACGGATATGGCGGGATGCCAATTGAACTGTAACCTAGAAACTGACAGCGGAATCAAGTGTCCTATCGGAGTACAGCTACGATAATATCGTGTCAAAACCGGTAATTCGTTGCGCGATTGTTTCCATATTTTATCCTGGATGGAGTAAGTTGAAGTAAGTACTGATCTTTTTAATATATCGTCAGGTAACCTGCGTGAAATGTTTGATGAAATGTTGGCAAAATTTTATTTACTGACCACAATTAAGCGAGGTGTAATCTGAGGACGTGTCGGATGTTTTTAATGATAATTTTTGGCGCCAGCGTACAAAACGTTGAACCACAGCCCTCTAAGAAACAAGCACTCTAAGAAATATTAACCATTCCTTATATGACCTATGTTCCTTGTGCCTGTAGTTATAATAATACTGATACACTTTCAACCGCAACACAAGAATACTGAGAATTAAGAGTTATAATTGAGTGGATGGTACCGACCCGGCAAACTAGAACAAAAGCCTACCAACAAGTTTAATTTTTATATAGTTATAGCTACTATTCTTCAGTAGAGACTGGTGTGAACATACTTTGACTAGTGACGAGGCCGTTTACCCAGCAATGACAATAATATTAACTGCATACTAAATCTTATTTTTTAATTTCTTAATAATGCAGCCCCAACTCCCGAACTGGTATGAACCGTACCAATTGAGAAGGTGACATATTTACAGGATTAAACCGAGAAACGATGACCATTTAAAATTGTTCACATTATACGTTCCATTCGACAATTTATAGTAACGCTGAAACAGGCAATACGCGAGTTATAAATTTTATTCGCGATATATAACCACACGAGCTCGTCTAGCAGGCTGTCTTCCTGTTTACGACTGCTTAAGATCCTCGGTTTATGGTTTGTATGAATGGAGGAATGGTTTTATGGCTTGGAGCCGCTGCTGCGGTGCTATCTAGGACACACGATGTCTAAGTTACGTATTGTGATATAGAGTCGTTTATATGTTTTGTTATTTCGAATGTACTGCCATAGCGTTCTTGCATATTTGTTCTTCCGCCAAATAACAGTATTCAGTATTGTTCTGTTTCAGTTTGAAGGGTGTGTGAGTCAGTGTAACTACAGGCACAAGGGACATAACATCTTAGTACCCAAGGTTGGTGGCACATTGACGATGTAAGGAATAGTTAATATTTCTTACAGCGTCTTCGTCTATGGGTGATGGTGACCACTTACCATCAGGTGGCCCATATGCTCGTCCGCCAACCTATAACATAAAAAAAATGTAATGCAGTTATGCTGACAACGTCCATAGTTAGATACTGATCATTTAGAACATCGGCAATGTTAATCAAAGTCAAAGTCAAAAATATTTACTCAAAATGGAAGTGTGAACACCCGCTTATTGATAGTCAAAAACCTACCTGATGGTAGATTTTTTAAGTTCAACACCTCTAAACTGAGAATAACCGGCGAAAGAGACTCAGCGGGATTTTTAATTTTTAATTTAATATTTCATGTACAATTATAATAATCATATGACAGTTAAGACTCTACCTTCACATCCAATTCACACAAAAATACTTATTGATTAAAGAAAACAGTGTACACGTTATGTTTCCAATCACTTATATTGTAGAATTGTTGCCACTTACAAGACAAAAACATTAAAATTAATGTTTACGTTTAAAATTTATATATTAATTAAATAAACGCAAACTCTTTGGTAAATTCAACTTTTAACTACAGAACCTGATGTATTGTATCGTCTTGTAATTTAGTAATCATGAGATCAACTCATGATGAAATAAAGGAAGAAAGGAAAATGAAGGAGCTACCTACCGAGACCACCCCACTCCACCCTCAACTTTGGGGAACTATAGTTTTAAAATTCTTGGTAGTAGAGCTTTCTGCAAGGCAGTCTGGGTAGATCTCACCATTCATTAGATATTCTACCACCAAACAAGTATTTGGTATTGTTGTGTTCCGGTTTAAAGGGTGAGTTAGACAGTGTAACTACAGGCACAAGAGCAATAACATCTTAGTTCCCAAGGTTGGTGGCGCATTGGCCATGAAAGGAATGGTTAGTGTTTCTCACAGCGCCATATTCTATGTTGCCCATATGCTCGTCCGCCAACCAATAGCATGAAAAAATACTATATCGAATGTAGTGTATACCTTATTAAGATTTAGCCTTGAAAACCCTCTCAGACATATAAAAAGTCTTTTTTCCTTTACGTCTTTACCGATAAAGTAAGTACTATCAATTATTAACACAACCATAAAAATTCCTTTCGATGACACCTCGGCGGGAATGGGGGAAGGACCTCGGATCACTCCCCTGGCGACAGTAAACCTAATGTGTACAACTGCCCTTATTATGCACATGAACCTTAATACAATACACATAAGAGCTATATTCGAACGAAATAATTTACCATACTTAGCACGACCGATACGTTTCTAGCTCTTGTTCTCAATGAAATAAAGACGAGAATTGTTCGAGTATAAGTCTAATACACTCAACTATTCCCAAGTCGGTGATAAGGTTGTGCCAAAGTTAATCTTATTCTTATAGCAATAGGGTACGAAATACGTTGAACGTGTATCGTATGACACTATTTAAAGGTATCGTAGGTTGTACAAATATTGCGAAAAAAATAAAGCGTCGGAGGGTATTTACATTGATGTCATTACTTGAAGTGTTTGAGGGCGATATAAATATTGAAATAGTTTTTTTTTTATTTTTTTTTTTAATAATTGATGAACTCCTGCTCCTCTTTAAGGAGGTTGTATAGGTGATAAGAAACTTATTTGGTTTGCTAGATCATAATCAATCTTCACGTTGAATTTCTTTGGGATCGGTTCAGCGATTCCGACGTTATCGAGTAACACACATTTTTACATCCATTCGAATTTTTGCATTTATAATATTAGTAAGATGTATGTATGTCATGATATATGTTTGTAGGTGACAAGCAACAGGCGAATATACCACTAGATACTTACATCGGCAATTCATAACCGACCTTGGGAACTAAGATGATGGCTATAGTTACACTGGCTCATTCAGCTGGTTTTCTACAACACTGACTATTGTTGCTTGGCCATAGAATATATAAAAAGTGTATCGTAACAACCCACGTAAACTTGCACCAAGTAATAATAACTTTAAGTATATAATAAAGTCACTTGCGACCTTTTTTTTGTATGTTTCATTTTTTTCAACTAACAAACAAACAAGATTATTCTCTGAGTCTCGTAAACAAGACATTCGTAGATAATGTCGAAATATCGAGCTCCACCGTATAAAAATAAAAAATATGGTAAATATCCCGCAATTAATAACTTTAGAAACAAGATTATTTTCTTATATAGATAAGTTTCTTACGCTTGTAAACACACAATCGCACACTACAGCTAAGCTGTAATGACGGTCGGTGTCATAAAGGGCTGATAGACGAATGAGCGAGTGCTTAGGGCTCGGCGACCTTCTCGCTCGTTTGCCATACTAAGTACGAGTACTTTAAAACCGCCCAGTAAGTTGGTGGGTGAAACCAACAAGTATGAAAATTTTGACCATAGCCCTTTAACTTGTATGCCTGTTATAGTCACATTAATATTATGTTAACGTTAAGACTATATTCGGCGGTAGAGTTTTGTCCTATTAGGTACCACCTAGGTAGGTACCACTATAATCGATCGCCAAATACCACTTATATATACCAACTTAATTCACGAGGTTCCTAGTAAGTTATTGGCTTGGTTAATATTACTTACAGTACCAACACCTATAAGTGGTGACCACTTATCATAATTTGTCAGTCTATCAATTGCTGATAAAATAAACTGTAAGTTTTATATGAAATATCTACGTTTTACTGTAAAGTTTTCTAGAATAGACTATATTTAATTTCATTTCGTTGATTGAAAACAACTAATACAAATAAAACATTGTTACATATTATAAAAAAAAGTCTTTCCGTCGAGGGTATAAACTCAAAAATCGCGTGACGTCATTTCTTTTTATTATTGCTTTTCAAAATGTCATCTTTGCTAATTTTACAACTACGAAAGCAATTTTGTCTGTCGGCTTTGACATTTTTAGAGGTCCCTATTCCATCCAATCCATTCCATTGGTCCATCTTTAATGGAAAAATCCCTTTTAATATCACTTCGTTGTCAGTCTGTCTGCCTGCCTTTTTTTCTCAGGAACGCGCAGAGGAAGAAGTTGATATGATATGAATACCAATTTTTATGTGATACGGAAACCTCCCCGCAGAAGCCTTGGACGAAGCTTCGAATGGCACATTTTCTATATATAATACATAGGATACGATGTCAGCAAGCTCCACGTGTCTCGACGTCGAATCTAGTTAATTCGTGAACTTTAAAAACCGCCTGTTTCAAGTTCGGAAGTCTTACACACGCTTTACATTTGTTGCGACCCAGATCTCATTCGGTAAAAGTATCGTTCTAGGACAGTACATAGTCATTAAGCGTCTACAGCGCAGTGGTTTAACGATGTCGACGTCGCAGGATCGATTCTGACCCCTTGTGCCATTGTCGTTTCTTAAGACAAGTGATAAGCTTATAAGGAGGGGTTAAATAGGAATATTACTAATTTCTTACATTATTTTTACTATCTTCATATTATCATACTTGGTGGTAGGGCTTTGTGTAAGCTACTGGGTAGGTACCACACACTCATCAAATTGGAATAAACAGACACAAGAACAACACCCCCCCCCCCCCCAAACTTCTTTACTCGTGGTCGGAAACTTCTACTTTATCAATAAGAAAATAATTTACCAAGTCTCAAAACATATCGTACCCTGTACACGATAGTTTATAAAATAATGATTTCAATGCAAACTCCTTTGTAGATGTTTGCTTGGATATCATTAGGACGTGCACACACCGAGACCGTCGGGCGCGCCGTTTGTGTAATGTGTAACGAGGCTAATGCGTGACGTCACCGTTATACCGGCTGATCAATAGCAATCAATCGACTCCACTTTTACGACTTCGTAATATTCTTTGTGTTACAATAGCGACAAAGGCTAATCGCTCTGTATAATAATTAATTAATTATTAGACATTTAATACATAACGAAAAGCTCTTTCATTGATCATGACTGATGGGGTTTTGTGAGAAACAATCATTGTATAATATAGTATATATTAAGAATACTAGCAATGCCCCATTTTTTATAGGTTTGCATATGGCTCGCCTGATGGTAAGAGGTTACCATCACTCATAGACAATGACGCTGTAAGAAATATTAACCATTCCTTACAACTCAAATGTGCTACCAAACTTGGGAACTAAGATTATATGTCCCTTGTGCCTGTAGTTACACTGGCTCACTCAACCTTCAAACCGGAACACAACAATACAACAACAACAGCCTGTAAATTTCCTACTGCTAGGTTTGAGACATATTCCACCACGCTGTCCCAAATTAAGCACATGAATATTCAATAGTTCTTGCCTGGGTTTGAACCCACAATCATCAGTTAAGATGGACGCATTCTAACCACTGGGCAATCTCAGTTTCTACTAAGTACTGTTGGCTGTTAAGACTTGGCGGTACCTACCACCAAGTATATATACGTAACAGAAGTCGGGACAAGCAACTAGTATACTGTAGTTGTGAATAGTTATTTACATATATATATCGTCCTTGAAACATTAGATTGTTTTATGTCAGGGACCTTTTCGCACCGACTTTTAGTTTGAACGGAACATTGATTAATATATGTTCGTATACCCGTCTCATGTGATATGGGTTTGTGATCGGTTAAACTGTGGAGTTGGGCGAAAATGTTTAGATTAATATATATTTCATTTCATTCTTATACTAAAATCAAAATAAACTTTATTCAAGTAGGCTTTTACAAGCACTTTTGAATCGTCATTTTACAATTAAGTGAAACTACCGAGAAGAATCTGCAAGAAACTCAGTAGTTACACTTTTTTAAAATTTAATAAATACAAATTCATGTTAGTTAAATATAATTATTTAAATTAATATATCCTGCTTGTCAACATTGTGTTTGTATAAATTTTAAATCGATAATCGGTCTCACCTGGCTCGATAATATTTTCGACTACCAAAATTATTTATAATAAAAAAGTTGCAACATTTAAAACTGCTTGATCGTATATATGTCTCAACTGTTTGTAAAATAGTTTTTATGGGGTAAAATCTTTAGATCGTTTAGTAGATTTTGTAGAAACCTACATCTATACATACATCATGGAATTAGATTCATACGTTCTCCGCAAAAGGAGAAGAAACCTTAGCCCAGCTGTGGTACATTATAAAGACTGCTTATTACTACAGGTAAATTGTCAAAGACAATTAAAAATATACTTAATTGTACATTGGACAAAACGGTAAAAATGATCAATTTATTAGATAATTAACATTAACAGCCTGTAAATTTGTCACAGCAGTGAGCTAAGGCCTCCTCTTCCTTTGAGGAGAAGATTTAGGAATATTCCACCACGCTGTTCCAATACGGGTTTACGTCACGATTTACCTCACGAAGTTTTGTTTCACCCCCAAGCACGAAATGAATTATAAACACAAATTAAGCATATGAAAATTCAGTGATTCTTGCCTGGGTAAGTGATGTATCGAAATAAAATACTATAGAAATTGAGGGTAAGTTCATAGTTTTCGCGATGCCCTTACGACACGTGAAAGGTCCGCGAAATAATTTAAATGAAAGGTCGAGAATAATTGGGACCCTGTAATGGCGACGATTGGAGTTTTAGGGTTTCGTCATTACACGTACACCTGTACGGGTTGTATGTCTGTACGTGTACGAGATGAGGTTTATAGCTGTATGTATTTTTATAGGAATAGTATAGAGTATTAATCATTACATCTAGTATTATACAATATAGTATAAATCAAAGTCGCTTACCGCTGTCTCTCCCTATGTATGCTTAGATCTTTAAAATTACGCAACGGATTATGCTGCGGTTTTTTTTATAGATAGAGTGATTCAAAAGGAAAGTTAGTGCATGTGTAGAAACGTAAACTAAACGAAACGTAAAAAAAATTTTTGGACGTTTAAAATGTGATATCGGAAATAAACATTTTTTTGTTATATATTTAGTATCAGCATTGCGCTCATGCGTAGCCGGGGCGGGCCGCTAGTTAAAAAATAAACTCACTTCAGATAGCTATAGACCTAGATACTTAGACCTTCCTAAAAGTACCCTAGGTCGTCTAGGAAGGTCTAAGGTATCTTATTCAGATCGATAATTCTACTGCCAAATATCAATAGGTACGAATGGTGAGTGAGCCTGTGTCACTACAAGGATCATTAGATCATAATTCCCAAAGCTGGTGGTGCATTCGTGAGGTAAGGGTTAAATATAATTACATGCACATATCATTGTATTTGACTAATACGATTGTATTTTTAAATGTTGAAAATGAGTAACTACTGAGTTTCTTGCCGATTCTTCACGGTAGAATATACTTTCCGAACCGGTGGTAGCTTCACTTAATATCGTTATTGACTTTGATTTGATTGATTGCTTGATAAAGCAATATTTTGATTTGATTCGATTTGTGGAGGCGTTATTCTGTAAGAGAAAAACGAAACTCACCACAGAACACGTTTGTAAATTGTCATGACTATATTTAGTAATATTGTAGAAGGCACGCATGACTGATGTATCATCGCAAGATGTCGACATTCCACAAGTGAGATTCGAAGTGAATTATATGATTCATAGAATCGCACAGCTGATCTATATATATGTAGATCCAGTCGTATAGATCCATATAGCGTTACGAAAATGTTTATTTAAAACCAAGGATAGCCTGCATGTAGTAAAACTCAGGCAAACAGCAATATCCATAAGGACAGACTGTGTACTTAATGTCCACTGCAGATACACCGGCGGCCATGTAAAGTATACAAATGTAAATAATTATATTGAAAATGCTTCGGGTCGCAAAGTGTAGGGTTGTATAAACTGTTGTAGTAGTTATATAACCCATCCTACTAATGTTATAAATGCGCTTGTGAGGATGGATTAATGTATGTTTGTTACTCTATCACGAAAAAAATACTGAACGGAAAACGGAATGGATTTGGATGAAAAAGGCAAGCACCACTGTATATATGTGCTTAATTTGTGTTTATAATTCATCTCGTGCTCGGCGGTGAAAGAAAATATCGTGAGGAAACCTGCATGTGTCTAATTTAATCGAAATTCTGCCACATGTGCATTCCATCAGCCCGCATTGGAACAGCGTGGTGGAATATGTTTCAAACCCTCTCCTTAATGGAAGAGGAGGCCTTATCCCAGCTGTGGGAAATTTACAGGCTGTTACGTTACTTTACTATATATAGCTTAGCTATTAGCAAATCAAGATGTCTGCTATGGTATATGATATATTATAAAATAGTAATCTTAACATGCGTTCCCCTAATCCTCCTCTGAGGTGTACGAGTTAATTAAACGCACTCATAGCCCACGAAGTTCCGGTATACTAACTGTCCTCATGGGTCAGTTATGTGATATTGTCCTTATAGCGTTATGGCCGTAACCCGCTGCTTAAACGACATAAAACCAAATAATATACTCGACTTTTTACTTGTTTATTTCAAGGTAATAAAACAAACGAATAAAGTTATCTCAGAACTATAACGGCGTATCTGATGGTGTCTCTAAGTAACCCCCGTCGTTTACCGAAGTGGGATACCTGGCCGATTTCCAGGAACTATATATAGCCTAGAGGTTGTGGTTGTCACTGTGGGATGTCATAGGATCTGAAATGTTGAAAGAGTAACTGCTGAGTTTCTTGCTGGTTCTTCTCGGTAGAATCTACTTTCCGAACCGGTTGTAGCTTCATTTAATTGTAAAATGAAGATTCAAAAGGACTTGTAAAAGCCTACTTGAATAAAGTTAACTTTGATTTTTGATTTTAGTCGCGTATGAATATTGTGTATCGAGGGTCTGGTCTGTCTCTGCAAGCCTTTTGAGATTGAATAGTCTATCCTAGTCGTGATTAGTGAAGGGTTACGGAATCAGTTTGTAGTTGTAGCTTTGCCTGACTACCTGCCTGCCTGTAGGTGACCCAATATTTTAACGATAAGCGTGAATTAATGCGATCGACAGTACAGGGAAAAGGTTAATACGATTACTGCATAGAAGAAGGACATTCTCGTCCAATGCCTTTAAAATACAAGCTATATAATTGACAACATATATATTTATATATATAAATGCAATGCTGGTAATAAGTGATTGAAATTTGTTTATTTGCGACAACCAATTAGAAACTTCTAAAATTATTATCAGGGTCTCTTTACTGTATTGTCCATGTATAACATATAAAACCTTCCTCTCGAATCGTTCTATTTTTTTTATGGTATAAGTTGGCGGACGAGCATATGGGCCACCTGATGGTAAGTGGTCACCATCACCCATAGACAATGACGCTGTTAGAAATATTAACTATTCCTTACAACGTCAATGTGCCACCAACCTTGGGAACTAAGATGTTATGTCCCTTGTGCCTGTAGTTACATTGGCTCACTAAAAAAAAACCGCATCAAAATCCGTTGCGTAATTTTAAAGATCTAAGCATACCTAGACAGACTGCGCTAAGCGGCTTTGTTTTATACTATGTAATGATAATGATGAATATAAAACCAATACCTCTAATTTCCTCGTATAAATTTAATTCGACTATTTATAATATAAAAAAATATTTATATTATTTTTTTAATAGATGCTAGTTTTTTATTCAATTGCATGAGAGATTATTAAAATCAAATATCTAATGTACGCACTTCAACAATTATTATTATTTATTTAAACTTGTTTTTACCACTAAAGATCTATTTGTTAATTTCTGTTATTATTATTTGTAATATATTGTTACGAGAGTAACCCTAGCCTTCAATACCGTGTTATGACATTTGATTCTATATCATAATTTATATCACATTATTATTGCATATTATGAATAAAGCAGGGGCTACTGAATTTACTTTATTATAGTTATACAATTATTATTGTAATTAATTGATCGATAATGTGTGAAACTGTAATTAATATATTTTTATATGGAATACCATGTAATACAGGCATGTAAACACTATTTCTTATTTTAAATATGATTGAGCTGTCATTAAAATTGGACGATAGCGGGGGGTTCTAACAAAAGAGTGATTGGATGATCATTGTAAAACGATATTATTATTTTGGCCATCCAGAACTACTGAAATTACAGACTGCAAGTATGGAACAGATAAAGCTATATTATTATAATGTTATAACATTAAAAGTTGTGATGGTACGTGTGTGGATTAAGAAAAAATACTATAGAAATTAACCTTCATGATTGAATAATAATAATATATTCTTATATAAGTGTGCGTGTGTGTGTATGTGTGTGTAAATGAATGTTTGTTTATTTAGAAAGCGTTTATATAGCATTCATTCAATTACGATGAAACTGAAGTATGTTGTTTTGTGCACGTTTGCGGCCTCTCTGAATTAGTACAATCGTTTTAAAATCGCAGGCATGTTTATTGCAGTTAGTAATGGATCACCTATTTAAATGTTGTTTATGCGTGATTAGTTAAATAATACTGGGGGTACTTTTTGTCTGTGTGTGTTTGTGTGTGTGTGTGTAATGACGTATTGAGAGAAATCGGGGCTTAATTAATTATTTGATAACAATGCTTTTATGAACAAAGAAAGCCCATTTGGAACGCAACATCTTAACCGATGTTTGCGGGTTCAAAAACTGGTAGTCTCTCTCCTCAAGTGAAGAGGAGGCCTTAGCTCAGCAGTGGGACATTTACAGGCTGTTAATGTTATTAATGTAACAAATTATTATTTTTATCTTCTTTTCTAACGTACAATCAAATATATAATTCATCAAAGATAGAATTGTCTTTTGACAATTTACCTACAGTAAATAACAGTCTTCAAACGTGTCAAAGCCGGGCTAAGGTTTCTACTCTTTGCATAGAAGGCATGGATTTAATTCCACTATGTTGCTGCGTCTATGTGATACGTTGATATAGAAACTTTTTTAAGAAATGACTGTTTAACAAGTAAAGCGTTACCGTAAAAATAATTAAAATTCTCATTAAATTCACGTTAGGTCGGCACGTTTTCCGCGAAATTGGAGAAAATATTTTTGTAACAGACTAAACTAAAACTGTTATTAACTTCTCCATAAAGTCAAATTTGTGTTTACTTTAAAAACTGAAACGACGTGTGTTTGAATTGAAATAGTTTTAATTAGTTTTCTAGTTAATTTTCTCGTATTTGTTATTTAAGTAGACATGAGCGTTTGTGATGGGTTCCGTCTGTGGAATAGGTACTAGATTCCGGCCGTGATGTAGGTCGTGTATTACGAAGGTTGAGGAGGGGCAGGTATTGGTACGTTTGTCAAGTGTAACCTATGTGCTATTTTAGAGTATATCACTGTGAACAAATGTAAGATTTGGGGTGATGGGGTTTTTATTTATATAATGACTTTTGGCGTAATTATTTTTTTTTTAATTTATTACTAGAAGTGCGACCACGTGTCCGTTTGAATGTAACAAAAAAAAAATTGTTGTAACCAAGTTAAGTAACTTATTAAGTAACGTATGACATCAACTATCTTCCAGTGAAAGTTCCATCAAATAGACAGACGGATAGGAAAAAAAGGATAAAAATGCTATTTGGGTATAGTACGACACAACTTAGATGTAACATCGGTAAAAGTCGTAAAACCGATCACATCCGAATTAAGTACGCTATCCCAAATTATCCATATTTATTTCTTATGTGAATATGATCTTTACACAAACGTTATGACTAGTAATATCATATGACCTAATATATTAGTCGATTTGACACGTCGATTTACATGCACTTCTTTCTCTGATGCGAGAATCTATAGCAACGAATAGCGACAAATGGAGCTTTTTTTTTTTGGTTGGTAAATCGTCAGTAATTGGTTTTATTGAATTTTTCCGATGCTAAATCGTCAAAGTTGTGTCGTACTATACACATATTCATTTAGTAAAAAGAAGTTAATTTAATGTTACAAACAGACACTCCAATTTTATTATATGTAAAGATATAGGTAGACGGTCGAGAACATGGGCCACCTGATGGTACGCAGTCACACCGTCCATAGACAATGGACGATGAATAAGAATTATTAATCATTCCTTATGAACTTGTACATATATGGGTCACCACTGACCATTACCTGTCTCTTACGTTGTCAATGCACCACCAACCTTTTGAACTAAGATGCTACATAGAGCATGAAGTTCGCTGGCTTACCGTAACACAAAAGTACTATATATACTAAAAGTATTGCTGTTGTAAGTATATGTTATGACTGTATGTGTGTGTGTGTGTGTAATGCCCAATTTGTGGTACCAATTATATAAATGTATGTCAGGTAATTTAATTTTTGTCCCTCTATAAACTAGTGAATTGAATACGTTTCGATCAGACCTCCGTACCGAAGTGGTCACATTTCATTCGATAGTACAATCTCGACAGCTACAAAGGCTTTTGAAAGTAGGGTCGCCACGCGTTACGTTGTGCTGGGACTTGTAGTACGTAAGTATACTTTATTCAAGTAGGCTTTTACAAACGCTTTTGAATCGTTATTTAACAACTATATTAAGTGAAGCTACCACTGGTTCGGACAGTAGATTCTATCGAGAAGAACCGCCAATAAAGTCAGTAGTTATTCTATTCAACATTTAAAAATACAGCCATGTCAGTTAAATACAATTATATACGTCAATAAATTTTGATATCTTTTCCTGATTTTAGATGTATGTGTTACTATTAAATATAGTGTAATACGCATGAGTAAAGTTTTATTATTGTATAGTCTACAGCGGCTACGACGTCTACGACGTAGGCGTCTCATCGTAGCTTCCGCTGAGACTTTAATTAATAACATTTAGATTGATATATTAGAATCATTCTTTATTTACAAAGTTTCGCTGATATATTAAGTGGTGATATGGCCTTGAAAACGTTATCGCTACTGAAAGGTAGCGGGTTCAAACCTGTGGTAAATACCAATGACTTGTTTTTCAGTTTATATCGTATTTATAATTCATCCTTGAATGTTGAAAGGAAAACTGTACTACTTGCAATATAAAATGATACAGTATTCGAGTGTTATTTAAAGAACCAAGAGAGTCTGTAGTTACGCTTTTCCAACATTTCATCAACATAAAGTTTTGTAAAATTAAATACAATTTTATTATATATGTGTAATGAATATGATATGTCTTGCTTGAAAGTCTACATGTATTAGCTTCGTGATTTTTACTATTATATCAATTATTATTATTTTTTATAAACATAATAAATAAAGTGTGTCATGTATGTATGAATACTATGTAGCACATTAACAATGTCGTGTACTTCTCCTGTACATATAATAAATCTAATTCGATAGAGTCCTGCTTTTATCGATAGTGTGGTCACCCATTTAAATCGGCGTGCGGTCTAGTGGCCATCCGACGCTTTCAGGACGTACCCGAGAAGGTATTGAAAATAATTTATTTCATTCGAATAAGACTTTAATGATACACACCTGAGTAGTTTATTTATACGTTACAATTCGATTTTGAAGGTTTTCTTGGTTTGTTAAGGTCTACGTGCGACGCTAGGGTCTGTATTGTATAGTGACTTGTACGGCTTTTTAAAGGTCTCTAAGGAAGGAATTTATTCGATGGTGGGGATACATTCAAACGTACAATTCGTCTGGGTGGTTCTATTACGTAGTTCAGGTGCGAATACTGTGTATTTGTTTTTGTGCAGACTTGAAGTTTTTATTCTGAACCATTTCGGTGGTCAATATTTCTCTTACCATACAGGTTACAAATGAGCCAAAAATTCACCTGCCCGGAAAAAAATATACGATGAAATTCGGTACAAAGAAAATTCAAAGTCCAAGAAAGGACGTAGGGTACCCTTTTTTGCCTAAGACGTAGTTGTCGACCACGGTTTCTCTCGCGTTTTGGGGTGTTGGTTGACATGTGTTAGGCAAAAAAAGTAACGTATGTCCTTCATTGGAGTTCAAGATCGCTTAATACCTAATTTTATCGAATTCGGTTCAGCGGTTTGGTCGTGAAAGAGTAACAGACGTATAGACAGACAGAGTTACTTTCACATTTATAGTATTAATACAGATTTCCCATATCTTATATAACACGTCTGAAACTAATTCAATTTGTCTGTCTGAGTCTCCACAGTCGCCTGGGTCTCCACACACTGCATTTTAAAGTTTTAAAACTTGCATTCTATTTCTTAATAGTTTATATTGTCCCTTGCTGTTTGCAAGTTTTTGTATGATATGAAAAAGTTCATTGTGTTATGTGGCAAGTCTGACTGTGTGGGTACCACTCAATACATATCCTACTACTAAGAATTAAATTAATACAATTTTATTGAGTTTTTGTGGTGAATAATGTAAGCCTATAAAGTATGTTAAATATAATATTTATAAATAATCATTAAAGGTTGTATAACTTCTAGCTGTCGAGCTATATACAGTCACAGGATTACTTTTTGGTTTGTCATTTTTATAAATAAAAGTAGAATATTATTAAATTTGACATGGGAATTATTAATCTGCCTTTAAATACGGAAGATAATGGATGATTGTTAAGAAAACTGTAAAAATAAATATTGTAAACCATATCAAATATTGTTAACTATTTGATATCCTGTTTATCTGAAGCTGGGTCTACAATAAGTTGAAGTGAAAGAATGATATACTTCGATGATCTTTGCTATAAACATCGAAATAAAAGAATACTCATGGTAGTGGTAACTAATGGTAGGTTTGATCTTAATACAACGTCATGACATCACGGTAGAAGTAGAGATGGAGAGTACCGCTGTTTTTTTAATGCGTATTCTGGTGTACCAGTCGTCCAAGCGGTGCCTTCCCTTGCCCGAGTACCTCACAGTTTGTAAGTGAGTTTCACTAAAATCGGTCTAGCAGTAGATTTATTTATCCTTAGTTCACTAGCTGTTTCGAATTTTGTAGTACTTTTTACAAATTGAAAGACAAAAGCGTTGAGTTTCTTTCGCCGGTTCTTCTCAGATCAGATTTCTGATTTGTCAATCAACAAGTAACTTTAGTGTGTATTCAATAAAGTATCTCGATTTGTTAAGTTCAACGGCCCGTGCAGTAACTCTCACAACTAAAGTAGGTATAGTCCCAGCATTAAATCAAAACTCAATTAAGCAGGTACATAATTAAAGTTTCATGTTCATCCGAGCGGGATTCGCTTTGTGATGTTAATCTTTCTGACGAGCTGTTGCTAACAGCTTAAGCTTGCATTTAATCTTTGGTTAACTGACTGCGGTCGAATCAGAGTGTTTTGTGTTTCAGCGAATACGAAACTTTTCAAATTTTAACCTATCCAGTAAGTTGAAATGACTTAATGCACCTTTATTTACAAGACAGTTACGACTTTTTCTTTTTCGTCCTCTTCACAACTGAAGGTCAATTATAGGTCGTCTCGCTTCCACCACTTCACTTTGTCTTCAGCAGCATTCAATCTGGTCACACCAGTGGCGAGGTGATCGACTCCCAAGATATTTTACCCTCGATCTTTTCTACTACAAACAGTCAATCCAAATTGCCTGATTATGTCCAGGCCTAATTGCAAGTTGTTAGCATAAAAAAGTAAAGTATCAGCCTGTAAATTTCCCACTGCTAGGATAAGGCTTCCTCTTCCATTAAGGAGAGGGTTTGGAACAAATTTATTAGCAAAAATCCAAAATTTCCCAAAGATAGTTGCTCAAAAGCGTCTTCTAATCTGCAAACCATTCATTCTATTATTCCATTTGATATACTAATTATATCAGTGAAATGCTGTTGAAAGTTGAAGCCACCAAGGAAATATCTGAAGCGAATAAACGATCCAAACGTTCCTCTCTTATTCCAAATTATACTATCGTCTCATATGCAGTTAGTCTTGGACCTTGGAGTAGTAGTGCAAAAACGTTCTTAAAAGTATAACACCTCGCCTTATTGCCTCCACTGGTGACAGGAAGCTGGTTCGCATTCGTCCACGCGTTCATGATTTGTAAAGTAACAATTTTATATGTACATAATTAATTTTAAAAAATGTATTACTTAACGTCTTAATGAAAATAAATTTCCCTTATTATAAAACTGAAAAGATTATTTAAGCGCTCTAATCATGATTACATAAACATTTTGTGCGTTCTATAACCAAAAATGCAATGAATTCAGTTGAAGACCCAATTAACTGGTGTTATCCGGTAAATACCAGTTCAAACGAGTCGCTAAGAGACGCGGCCATTGTATTAACGGCATAATTACGCCGAGCGAGATATAGTTTTTATTAAAAAGACAACAGATGTGGTAAGCGACGAAGTGGACAGTACTTTTCCCTTCCAAGAAATAGGTATTTCTCGTTCGCCGTCCTTGTTACTTCGAATGTTACGTCGCCAATAATGTTTGTATTGCTGTATTTATTTCGTGCCTCTCTTTCTACCGTTAAAAGTATAGCATTAAAGATGGTGATGATGGTGTTTTACGTAATGGTGCTTCCTTGCCATCATCTACGCAGTGTTCGAAATATGCTCATTAAAGCACGTGTGTTGCAGTTTAATTAAATGTAAACCTATCGCCGGATTGGAAAGTAGAATGTGGAAGAATACAGTTAGTAGATACTCTTTTCTACTCTTTTCCACTCTTTTAATTACCACTCTTTTAATTTACCCTTTAGAATTGTAATAACGTTGGGAAGGAACTGACTTCTGACACACGGTTAACACTAGTTCAGAAGTCAGGGCTGCACTATTAAAAAAAAAAAAAAAAAAATTACAGAGTATATCAGTAAAAGGCAACCAAGTTTACATATATCCTGTCTGAAAATCAACAATTAATTGCTAAATAAAAAAAAAACAATGTATATTTCATTCAAGTAGGCATTTTTTACAAGCACTTTTGAATCGTCATCTCACAAACTATATTAGGTTAAACTATGACTGTTTCGGAAAATAGATTCTACCGAGAAGTACCTTCAATAAATACAGTGTATTTCTTGTCACCTCTACTTTTCTGTACTCCTACCAACATAATTGAAGTTTCATGATGTCCGAATGAGTATTTAATCGTGAAAGCGTAACAAACAATCAAACCAACTTTCTCATACATGACATTAGTTAGGATATACTAAAGATCCTCGAAAAGTAATAACAAGACGTGCGTTGAAAAAAAAAACATCACGCCCAGTCAACACAAGTGAAACTTTACAGAGAAGTTTCAAACCTTGAAAATCCTCTGAGAATTAAAGTCAACTATTGAAATAAAATATTAACAATAGTCAGTGGGAGACCTGAACTTTAAACAAGTTTCAAATAACTCTGACGACACAGAAAACCTTTTAAAATCAACGTCTTCTAAAATGAGTCGTGTTTTAAATTAATTGTTCATGCTAAAGCTATTAGTTATTCTACCGCCAAATAACAGTACTCAGTATTGTTGTGTTCCGGTTTGAAGGGTGAGTGAACCAGTGTAACAACAGGCACAAGGGACATAACATCTTAGTTCCCAAGGTTGGTGACACATTGACGATGTAAGGATTAGTTAATATTTCTTACAGCGTCATTGTCTATGGGTGATGGTGACCACTTACCATCGGGTGGCCCATATGCTCGTCTGCCAACCTATACCATAAAATTAAAAAATAATAATAAAATAAAATAAAGCTGTTTAATAACCACGTGACAATAGTAGTGTGACAATTTGCTGTCGTGAGCTGATGGAATAGATTGAAAATGAGATTGAACTGATGGTCCGACCAAACCCTAGAAATTGAGGTATTAACGTTAGTTAGAACACTATTGTTGTAGGTATAATTCTGGAAAGTTCCCATCGATCTCATGTGTTTGCGAAAATATGTATTTTTGGATTTTTTAATGAAACGATTCGTTTTATTATTGAGACCAAATATTTGGAATTTCTGTGAAAAACTTATTCTAGAATATGAAACGCTGAGGTCGAACAGTTGTTATTATGCTATGACTAATGTTTGTATATGATAATAATCTCGAATGTTCTAGATTGAGTTTCTTGGGATTTTAAGTAAGGGTAACTTTTTGGGCTAACTTTGCTTATAAATTTAAACCTCATTTCAAAAAAATATGATTAAGTACATAACGATTATTACACGATATATACATAAATACTTGAATATACATAAAATGAGTCGAAAGGGAACTTATATCGAAAAACTATTTTTGGGCGCCATTTTTTCCAAAATAATGGTAGAACGGCGCAGGTCTAAACCCAGGATTGCCATAATATCTTATAATGCGTAGTGTTACTGTAAACTATATAAATTCCTCCTCCTTAATATTCCTACACTTGTAAAAAACATTACATTTAAGTATATATTTCTCGATATATATATATTACACGAAATATATAAAATTTACATGATCAATGAAAGCACATGCTCGTCTGAGCGTGGAAGACTTGATATCATTTCGAAGATGTGAAGAGAAATATCTTGATGTTTTTCTTTCTCGGTAAATGTTGCGTGTTTTATGTAAATGATGTATATGTATATTTATATATAAAATTGTATGTATTAATACAGACGATCGTTTAGAGAAGTGACTTTGATTACACTGTTGTATAATGTTCGATTTCCTTACTGTATAGTATAATAATAGTAGCAAAACATGGCGATTGTTCTTTTTGTCTTAACTATTGTTATGGTGATCGGTTGGACATGACTCATTTGAAAAATGCATTTCATTGTGTGCCATATTTCATGACTATTGGTCAAATGGCAATCGGAGGCGGTTTTCACGTAATCGTCATAAAGGGGATTTTTGTGGAGTCCATTTCTTGCTAAAACTACTGTAATGGTCATCATCGAGAAGTGTTGGAGAAGTTGCGGGATCGTTTTGATGTAACGCATCCTCGACACAAAGGAGATCTTTAGGGATCTGGGACTACTCATCTCCCATAGACACTAGACGAACGAGGCAAATGCATCGTCAGAAAATATGCGGATATACAATATACAGGCAGTGTTCATTTGCATATGAAAATAAAAATCAGAAATAGCAAAAATAAATCAATGGATTATGTTGAAACTTATAGAGTCTGATATGATTAAATACCTATTTTTTATTTCAAGCAAATCGGTTCCGGAAAACCCATAGTACCAACGTTTATGGTTAAAAATGGTCCAAGTTATACTGGTGCACCACCCTGCGATGAGTGTTCATGCTACGATCCAAACCCTTTGCGGTTTATACCTATAGAATATAGTTTGAATCTATCAAATCAGTCTAGCTATTTAAGGGTATCAATAAAATGCTCTCAATGATTTAATTTATTTGAAGGACATATTGTGTTACAGACTTGGGTATAGCGCAAAATATGGCGGAGATTCGACAAAATCATAATATTTCTAACAGGCTCAATAATTACAAAATAGTTCCTCGTTAGATAGTGTCTGTATCGTCGGTATTTTTTGGATATTTTAATGGTACTAGTAGTCCTGAACATTGGTGAGTCCCACATAAACATCACAACGAGAAAAAATACTTGAATATAAAGAAGTATAGCTTGTAATTTAGTTGACATTGGTTTTATTAATAGAGTTGTTTATAATTAATTCTTATTTATAAAATCTGATAGATTTATAAAGTAACGATTACAATTAGTAAGTAACATTCGCGGTCGTGTATAAGTGGTCTGAATGACCAATTATTACTCATCGATCGTTTCTATTTCGAAGCGATAAATGATGCAGGTTTCGACTAAGCTATTCTCAGACGATAATCATATCGATATTTTTTTCGCTATATTCAGGTAACAATAGGTGTGATACAGTTTTAGTGCTGGCAGAACTGGGGATACCACCGTCTTTATAAAAAGTTGCATCATCGATACTGAATCCTTGGACTATTGTCCAATAGGAATATTGGTAATTCCTCAATTAATTTGGGGCATGGCGATTATTCTATAAAAATATGTATTATAAGAAATCAGAAGCGGTTTAAATTAAAAAAAAAATACAATTTTTTATCTAAAACTAAAATTTATAATTACAACATAAACAATTATTTGGAATCATGTGAGACAAATTCTTTGAAAATTAAATCAAATAACAATTGATAAAGATATGAAAAAATAAATTACGACACACGTCTATTTCGCCCGATAGATGCGAACCGAATAGAAGCAGGCGCTGGTATAGCAGGCGTCACCATAATCCCACTCTTAACTTATATTTAAAGATCCTTCGTGATTGACTGTCTCGATGATTTGTGGATACATTATAAAACAGCAGATTCCAAGATCCTTTAGTTCGGGCCAATGCGAAGATTTCAGGTTTTTCAGTCGAGAAATTCCCCGAAGTCTGGAAGTGTGGACACGTAAAATTGCTGTACCTACGTTTCGATATTTGTTTTTTTCATTTATAATAGAAGTAATTAAATGAGAAAGCAGACCAAATGATGGTAAGTTACCACCGCCAGAGTATCACAAATCTCAGCAGTTAGATGTTACGTCAGTCAATGTTATTGATGTTGTGAAGACAAAACTTAGTCGGAAAATGGTATGGATTTTTATACTGATATGTTAGCTGTTCCTTCTCATTTTTGTATCTGCGGACGATCCCGCGATTAGTCATAGTCTGATATGTTCAGAAGTCTTTGCGTGATCGACGCATAAAGAAAAAAAATATACAGATACAAAGATAAAGTTGGATAACACAATATTGTATTTATATGTTTCACTAGCAGTTCTGCGCTGTTTTTTTTTTTAATTAGGCAAACACAAAATTGCGTTCGATTTTTTTTTCATAATAAGTGTTACCATTTAAAAAAATTGCTTAGTAATGTAGTCTTACTTTTTAAACAACATTTTTCTCTAATTTCTAACAATTTTATGGTCGATTTTTTTTTAATGACGTATCATTAATTGTAGTCTGTAAAGAGCAATTTTAAAAGCGAATGTAACCTTCGCGGACATATTCGTCATTATTCAGCTAGCTGGTATAAATTTTACAGTGCCTACGCTATGGAGATACATTTTTCTCTCGGCCCCGCGAGGATTTCGTACATGGGCATTCCATTTGGATGGGCATGAAATGTCGTCCCCGGGGATCGAACCTGTTTACCCGCTCCGAGTAACCGTTGGCTAGCTACGGTGATATGCATAAAAATCGGTTTGTTATGCGAGTTTTAGTCTGGTAAGAGACTAGGATACATAGGTTTTTGTTATACCGTGGACATTTTGGTTTTTATGTATAAATTTAAAAGTCCAAGTTGCACGAGATCTTTGCTTTCAAGGAAACATCGTGAGCTAACCTGCCTGTGTCAGTTGAAAACTATTGCTAGTGTAATCGCCTTCTTGATTGGAGAAGCGTGGATTCAGTCATCGTGGATCAAAGTCCACATCGTCTAAAAAAGATAGCAGGCCTTAGATCAGCTGTGGTATATTTACAGTCTGATACTTTTTATTGCAAAAATTTTCAAGTCGCTGTTAGTGATAGGAATACCTCGTGGGCCTAGTGGGTAGCATATCAAATTTCTGACTTCCGAGGTCTGCTGTTCGATTTTCATTCAATAACTAAGAGACCGTCTCATAAAAGTCATTGATACCAATATGTAATATATACCACATAACTCATTATCACATAAGTGAAAGTAAAGCATAGAAGTATATAACGAGTATCAAAACAAAGGATATAACTATATGTACGAATATATTTATAGAATAAAAAAAAAACAGATCGTCCAGTCGAGTGCCAATCACTTAACGATGCGTGGTGACGATCAAAACTTGTCGGCTTGATGTAGTGAAACCGATACACTTTGATCGTTTGTTACGTAACCTCCTTTGTCCTTATACGTGGGAAGTGAATTGTTTTTTTTTTGTATGAAAATGTATGAGTATTTTTTTTACAAAAAATACATCTCTTGAAATGCTTGAATGTATTATATTTGATTTTATTTCGTATGGTAATGATTGGTCGTATTATTCCATCGAGAGTTGATTTATATGTCATTTATCTGAATGCTAAGTTATCATTTATATATCTTATTGATCATAGTCTTAATATACTTGTGATTACAAAAAATGCCGCCCCACTTTTCCCCTGTGTATTTGGTATAAGATCTACAATTTTTTTTTATATATACTTCTATAGTAATATTATAAATGTGAAAGTAAGTTTGTCTATCTATCTATCTGTCACTCTTTCACGACCTAACTAATGAAGCGAATTTGATGAAATTTGGTGTGAACTAAACTAAGAAAGTACATGGGTTACTTGTTTGCCTAAATATGATAACCAAAAGCCGAGAGCCGAGACGGCCCAGTGGTTAGAACGTGTGCATCTTAACCGATGATTTCGGGTTCAAACCCAGGCAAGCACCACTATATATATGTGCTTAATTTGTGTTTATAATTCATCTCGTGCTCGTGGCGGTGAAGGAAAACATCGCGAGGAAACCTGTATGTGTCTAATGCTTGAATAAAGTATATTTTGACAGCTAGTCAAAATATACTTTATTCAAGTAGGCATTTTGCCTAGCACATGAAAACCAACACCCTTAAACGCCAGGCGACTACTAGTAAATAATAAATAAATAAATATTGGACAAAATCACATACATTACTCTAAATCCCATTGTAAGTAGCCAAAGCATTTTGTATTCATGAATAGTCAAATTACACAGTTTAAAATTCATTGTTTTATCTGCCTCTTTTTATTAAATAGTTACCTACTACGAAGAAGTATAAATTTTTTCATATTGTTTTACTTATTCAATGTATAGATTTCAGCGAATGCGGTGAGCGACCCGCGCCATGTAACATTTATCGACAACACTGCTATAGATTTTCGAACAATACGTGAGCAGAAAAAAAACATTACAATAGAATGTTTTGAATTAAAAAAAGTTTTTATATGCAATAAAATTATTATTATTATTACTATTTGATCACCACTACTGAAATATTAACTTACAATTATGAACGCAATTTGAATTTGTAATAATATAAATATAGTTAAATAAGCTACTGTGTGAAGTAGTCTGTAAGACTTGACATCTTGACCGATTAAATCGGAGGCTTAGTGAGCAAATTCATCCTTTTATTTCAATCTCAACGTTTTTTTATAACACACTAGCGACCTGCCTCGGCTTCGCACTGTTACAATGCTGATACTAAATTAAACTACAGAATAATTGTTTCTTTACTATATTGTCTATGTATTATATACAAAAACCTTCCTCTCGAATCACTAATCTATTAAAAAAAGCGTATCAAAATCAGTTCCATAATTTTAAATATCTAAGCATACTTATGTACAGACAGCGGTGAGGGATTTTGTTTTATACTATGTAATGTAATGATAATGATGTTTTTGTTTAGATTTTTCGTTATCTATATAAAAATCATTCAAGTTTCAATGTTGTTTACACCTATAAATATGTATCACCTCGAATGTTACCCATATTAAATATTTTATTTTTTTAAGTGTTTAGTGGTTAGAACGCGTGCATCTTAACCGATGATTGCGGGTTCAAAACCAGGCAAGCACCGCTGATTCATGTGCTTAATTTGTCTTTATAATTCATCTCGTGCTCAGCGGTGAAGGAAAACATCGTGAGGAAACCTGCACGTGACAAATTTCATAGAAATTCTGCCACATGTGTATTACACCAACCCGCATTGGAACAGCGTGGTGGAATATGTTCCAAACCTTCTCCTCAAAGGGAGAGAGGAGGCCTTTAGCCCAGCAGTGGGAATTTACAGGCTGTTGTTGAAGTGTTTAGTGATAAGTCGATGGTGTGAACTTTTTACAATAAATAAATGAATAAGTATCACATCACAAGTATCAATAAGTCACGATCCCTCTATACTCGCTATTGATAAATCGTTTCGGTGGAGAGCCTACTTCGTTCTCGCGATTTCGTCCGTGTCCGGTTCCTTTGGACGATCCCCGTGACGTGATTGTTGGTAATATCGTTTCGACGCCGAACTTTGTTTCGTTTTTGTGCGATAACTCTTTGACGCCGTGCACTGTTATGCTTCTGTTGCCCCCATATATTAATCATGAAAGACAGTACAGGCCTAAAATCACGAGTACAAATACTGTAAGTTGAAGCTGCAATATTGGTGCAAAATAATAATTATCCTATGTTATTCGTGAATAATGTAATTTAAATAGTGAAAGATTTTTCTTTAAATCAGTCTAAAGTTTTCCTCTTTATAATATAAGTATAGATGCATATATAACACCCGACTGCCTCTCTTGTCTACTGGCATGGTCTTGGGTTCCAAGCGGAGCTAGTAAAAAGTTAATTAAATTTCCTGTCAAGGACTTATCAGTATACGAATCTCGGAAAGTACATATAGCTGATGTTTCTGCGCCGGAACTTTCTCTGGTCGTATCGGAGTGCAGTTCCATCAGGTTATGAGAATAGGGCTAGGTGGTAGGGCTTAGTGCTAGCCCGTCTGGGTAGGTACCACCCACTCATCAGTTATTCTACCGCCAAATAACAGTAGTCAGTATTGTCGCGTTCCAGTTAGAAGGGTGAGTGAGCCAGAGTAACTACAGGCACAAGGGACGTAGCATCTTAGTTCCCAAGGTTGGTGGCACATTGACGATGTAAAGAATAGTTAATATTTCTTACAGCGTCATTGTATATGGGTGATGGTGACCACTTACCGTCATGTGGCCCATATGCTCGTCCGCCAACCTATGTCATAAAAAAATATATATTAAATTAAAAAGGTTAAACTATGTCCAAGGACGCCAGTGCAATTTCCTTATAGTAAGTATGCTGGACCCTTTGGTAAGCAATGATAGTATTTGTGTCCTAAGTAAGTGTATCATTCAGCTTCTAAGCTGGGTCCCAAAAAGCCAACATTGATTTTCAATCGTACCCCATATTATGTATTTATAACGGGCTGTGATAATATACGCTAATATCTAATATAAATACTTGAACATAAAATGAAAATATAATATTTATATGTACATTAAATAAATATAAAATAGTTTGTATATGTAAGGCCCCAATGATTTACTTGATCATATAGAAAAAAATATACGGCATACACCTAAATAAATATTTATAACGATTGAGAAACGAACCCGTGACAAATTTACCGAAAAAATAATAATGTTATAATAATAATAATAGTATTATAATAATAATAATAGTAGGTATGTATCGATATGATTCTTGTAATCCAATTGTAATGTTAAGTTCTAGGAAAATATAAATAATTCCCTCCACATTACCGCGGAAACGGAAGAGGTCGTTTCGGTCGCATGATAAATATTTATGGACGGACAAATTTGGTACGATATCTTAGATATCTATCTTTATCTTTTTTTGGTGGTTTGGTGTCTTGTAGACGATTTCTTACCGTCTTTTTTGGGTCGGTAATGTAGTGTTAGTTCGACTTCCGTTGATGTCAGAAAAGTTTATTTCGAAGAATGGCTACTCGAATGATAGTAAATATATAAATATTGGACAACATTACATACACTACTCTGATCTCAATTTGAGTAGCTGAAGCACTTGTGTTATGGAAAATCAGAAGTAAAGACGGTACCACAAACTCCCAGACCCAAGACAACATAGAAATCTAATGAACTTTTTCTACATCGACCAGCCCGGGACCTCGGAGTGGCGTACCCATGAAAACCGGTGTACACGCCACTCGACCACGGAGGTCGTCAAAATTATTATTTTTTATCAGTAAGAGAAAACCATGTAAGCTGTAACATGTATAAGTAACGGCCTGTAAATTTCCCACTGCTGGGCTAAGGCCTCCTCTCCCTTTGAGGTGATAGTTTGGAACATATTCCACCATGCTGCTCCAATGCGGGTTGGTGGAATACACATGTGGCAGAATTTCAATGAAATTTAACATATGCAGGTTTCCTCACGATGTTTTCCTTCACTTCCGAGCACGAAATGAATTACTTGGCCATCTTGGCTCAATCCGCCAAATCGCTTTGATACGATGTCAACTATTGTGTATTTGGCTTTTGACCTCATGTAGTTGGAATAGACTATACACAGGACACTTGTCTGCCCCCTTTGTCAAATATTTGACAAATCTCAAACATTCTGCCTCTCCCCTCTGTATTCTTTTCCTATACAGCGTGACACTATAATAATAATTTATTAACATAAGAATTAATAACATTACATGCTTAAATATATATACAAATATGAACTAAAATTAGTTACTGTATAAATCTTGACCGCGTGGAATGGTGGCAATAATGCTCGCAGCATTTACCCGTTGAATCGCAATTCCGATCCTCTGGGCAAAAAACGAACCAGCCCTCCTGTCACTTGATAAACAGCAGTATTAAGTTAAAAGATGTCGGAATTAATATTTCAAACGTTACAAAGGAACGTTTAAAAAAAATATAAAGAGAATTCATTTATATTACCTAAGTTATCATCAAACAAGGATCCTTGTGTTGTCTAGACAATTAAAAAAGGAAAATACTCTCGGAATAATAATAATTAATGATGTAAAATGAAGGGTTCTTTAGACATGCGTTTCGTTGAGGTCATTCAACCTCGATTCTCTCAGTTTTATTTTTTTTACTACTACTCGTCAGCGGCCTTGCTCTGCGGAGTTTTGAGGTGTTGGTTGTCTGTCAGGTAAAAAAGGAGCCTATGTCTTTTCGTTGAGTTGATGTTTGCTTCTAAATTTTATCAAATTCGGTTCAGCGGTTTAGTCGTGAAAGAGCTAGACAGACAGAGTTACTTTCACATTTATATTATTAAGTATAGATTTTAAAGATGCAAATGGACCTGATGGTAAATTGAACTGCTGAGTTTCTTGCCGGTTCTTCTCGGTAGAATCTACTTTCCGAACCGGTGGTAGATTCACTTAATTGTAAAATGATGATTCAAAAGTGCTCGTAAAAGCCTACTTGAATAAAGTTTATTTTGATTTTAAGTGGCAGTGTAAGGTATATTCACCAGCGCGACTATCAATATACTATTAGCCTTGAAAAGTGAGATGTTATGACCATCGTGCCTGTTATTAAGCTGACTCACACACACTCCAAGCCCAAATAAATACTATCGCTATTTGAGAGTATAATATGCGTTTTATAATGGTACTTACCCAGATTTTTGCGCACAGGGTTAAAAAAAAAGTAAAGTAACAGCCTTTTAAATTTCCCACTGCTGGGCTAAGGCCTCCTCTGGAATGCACATGTGGCTGAATTTCGATAAAATTAGACACATGCAGGTGTCCTGACGATGTTCTTCACGATCGGTATTATGCTGTGGGGCAACGCAGCCGCTATCCATGCTATATTTGTGCTACAGAAGAGGGCTATTCGCGCAATCTATAACCTAGGAGCTAAAGAATCGTTAAGGAATAAATTTAGAGAAATCAAGATATTGACTGTTGCTTCTCAATATATATTCTGCAATGTTATGTATGTACGAAAAAATATTAATGATTTCATGAGAAAATGTGATACTCATAGCATTGGTACAAGGAACAAACACAAACTTGTTACTCCTGTTACTCGACTACATAGAGTCAGTAACTCCTTTGTGGGGCAATGTATACGGTTTTACAACAGGATCCCAGAAAGCGTTCAAAATGCCTCTGTTGCCAAATTTAAGAAAATTATTAAGGAACGCTTGTGTGCAAAAGGTTACTATACAATTAATGAGTTTATGATCGATAGCACACCTTGGGAATGAAACGATCGCCTCCTGGCTATTTCATCTCATATTAAATTTTTTAAATAATATATGAGACAACTAAAAAAAAAAAAACCCGCTGTTTCTTTCGCCGGTTCTTCTCAGGTCAGGGTATTTTCTTTTCCGAACCGGTGGTAGTGTTTCAATTGACCATCAATAAGAAAGTGTAATGCTTCTATATTGAATAAAGTTATTTGAGTTTGAGTTTGAGTTTGATCCTTCACCGCCGAGCACGAGATGAATTATAAATACAATTAAGCACTTATGTATAGTGGTGCCTGCTTGGGTTTGAACTCGAAATCATCGGTTAAGATGCACGCGTTCTAACAACTGCGCCATCTCAGCTCCTCAGCTGCGCACAGGGTTATGTAGTTTCAAAGGGTACAATAATCTCTTAGCAATGGAAGATTTTTCAGCTCCTTTGTTTTAAAAAACTGCACGCAAAGCAGCTGTCCTAATGATCGTTTTACAACTTGCTGTTACAGAAATAGTTTCATCCGCTGTCTTTAAAAAAAGTATTCTGAACATTCTTTATATCTCTATTTGAAAAAACGTTTCGTACTTTTTTGACTTCGCTTACTTCGATGGTCAAATTTTTAAGGCATGCTTTTGTGTTTATATGTAGCTTACATATACACACACACATAAGCATGCCTTAAAAAAAACCTTTTGAAAAATCTTATATATCTTGGAAGACAGGCTTCGAACTATTTTGAGTTGTTTGATATTATTTTTTTTTATTATTACACATATACTAACACATACATACGTGCATATACAAACACAGACTTGGAAAGATAGACGCACACACGCTTACACATTATGTATGTGTGTGAAGTATATATGTAAGCCTTCTATGTGATGACGACATTCGACCTAAATATCTCGTCTTCTTTGTATCTATGATATCGTCCGTTTTATTTACTCGATCGTGACGAGGTAACATAAATAAATTTAGTTTTCCATTTATATATTAACTTTGATGTAACGTTAAAGTAACTCGCTATATAATTTACTTGGATTCGATGCATGTATCTGTCGGCAATAAATAATGTTGCAAGTTACATCTATACGATAGATAATTCCAATAAATCGTTTGTCTAACTTTTAGGATGCAGTTTTATATAGATAAGCGAAGGCTAAGATATGCTAAGATTTAATTCGTGTCGCACTAATTGTTATGAGCTGAGATGGCCCAGTGGTTAGAACGCGTGCATCTTAACCGATGATTGCGGGTTCAAACCCAGGCAAGCACCACTATATATATATGTGCTTAATTTGTGTTTATAATTCATCTCGTGCTCGGCGGTGAAGGAAGACATCGTGAGAAAACGTGCATGTGTCTAATTCATCGAAATTCTGCCACGTGTGCATTCCACCAACCGCATTGGAACAGCGTGGTGGAATATGTTCCAAGCCCTCTCCTTAATGGAAGAGGAGGCCTTATCTCAGCAGTGGGAAATGTACAGGCTGTTACTTTACTTTACTTTTAATTGTTACCAGCACTGTTAATCACTATACGTGATTATCCAGCTTTTATCATTTAACGCGATATTACGCTTTTCAAGGCATATTAGCCGCCTAGAAAATGGTGTATTTTAAACGCGCAGCAAACGCGCTTATACGCGCTTTTAATGAGATTTACAGGGAACAACAACAACAACAACAACAACAGCCTGTAAATTCCCACTGCTGGGCTAAAGGCCTTCTCTCTCTTTGAGGAGAAGGTTTGGAACATATTCCACCACGCTGTTCCAATGCGGGTTGGTGGAATACACATGTGGCAGAATTTCTATGAAATTTGTCACATGTAGGTTTCCTTACGATGTTTTCCTTACAGAGAACGCAACCTTCTAATCTCAGCATATGGAACCACTTTAAACGTGGAACCACTTTAAATAATGGTTCCACTTTAAACACACAATACAAGTGCTGCACACAATGAAATATCATTACAACTGTGGTGAGATGGCGTGAACGCACCTCCTCTACCTCTCCTCTGGCTCTTATTTGTGAATATCGCGAATTCAATTCCAAGATTTATAATTTAACTCGTGTTCAACGGTGAAGGGAAATATCGTGATGATAACACCCGGACGGCGTGGCGGAATATGAACCGAACATGTAAATAAATAAATATAAATTAATATGAGACAACATCACATACATTACTCTGATCCGAATGTAAGTAGCTAAAGCACTTGTGTTATGGAAAATCAGAAGTAACGACGGTACCACAAACACCCAGACCCAAGACAACATAGAAAACTTATGGTAATCTACATCGACTCGGCCGGGAATCGAACCCAGGACCTCAGAGTGGCGTACCCATAAAAACCGGTGTACACACCAATCGACCACGGAGGTCGTCAAATGTGTTTTAAGTGTGGTGTCCCCGACTTAGTTAGGTTTGGAGGAGATTTGACATTTGTCCTCAAGATTTAGGAAAGAACAGTGACATACACACACACACACACACACATAAAGAGTTTAGGGACGTAAATACATTATAAAGAATACATACTCGTATAAATAATTGTTTTTTATTGCATGTCGGTTCACGAATAAAACGGTTTTGTTCCACTACAAGTTAGTACCAAGTTTATATCTTTCAGTACAACCGAAGGTTTACGTTCCTCGGAGCAGTTCGACTTTATTGGTTTAAGTCATATCGTCACGCGAACAGACAACGTAGACCAATATTATATATACTTATTTTCGATGTTAATACCAGCTGTACACAAAAACATTATATTTATACTAATATTATAAATGCGAAAGTAACTGTTTGTCTGTTTGATGCAAGGTCAAATCTGATTACATACTGATCCGAATTTGATGAAAGCCAGCTTGAATTTAGAGCTGAAATGGCCCAGTGGTTAGAACGCGTGCATCTTAACCGATGATTGCAGTTCAAACCCAGGCAAGCACCACTATATATATGTGCTTAATTTGTGTATATAATTCATCTCATGCTCGACGGTGAAGGAAAACATCGTAAGGAAACCTACATGTGTCTAATTTTATCGAAATTCAGCCACATGTGCATTCCACCAACCCGCATCGGAACAGCGTGGTGGAATATGTTTCAAACCCTCTCCTTAATGGAAGAGGAGGCCATATCTCACCAGTATCTACAGCTTGAATTCTGAAGGACTGTTTTGATGACCAACAGCTAACGTGAAGTCTCATGTCACTTCCTTCGTGTCGGATCGTAGTCCCATTGGACTATGAGAGGGTAATTGGTTCTCGCTATGATTGAGGGACGTGGGTTAAATTCCATCAGTGGATTTTTTTTTTTCGTCTGCAGACAATGTGTGTACAATTGTCGTTTTTGTAGGAGGGATATAGTAAGCTCCGCAAAATATTTTGTATAAAGTACTCCTAAGTAAAATAAAATGAAAAATATTAGACTACTTAAAAGTCGATTTACGATTATATAATGTAGTTACAATTATTGCTATATTTGGAGCCGATGTCAGCCACGGGCACGCGCCTCAACAATCAGAGGAGAGAAGCGATACGAGTCCCTTGATTGACCCAGTATATTGTCGTATAAAAGATTTTTTTTTTGTTTTTAGGGCATTGTTTTGAAATTGTGTTTTGTTTGAAGTAGGTTTTTCTTTTTGTTAAAATTTTTATTTACTGCTTAACAACACTTTTAGCAAAGCAACGCCAAAACGCGAGCGAAGACACTAGCGACAACTAGTATGTTATATTATGTATTTTTGTTTATTACTGATTAGAAAATATATATAAAACAATGAAAGCAAGAAAATGACACAGTATCTAGTTTTCACCTGTGTAACTGAAACCTATGGTAGATTTACCTACAGCTTGCTGGTAGTACGTTGATCAAAGGAAATAGTACTAGTTCGTACGGCTACGTATACATTTTTGTTTTCTATTACAAATGAACGTTTTCAATCTTCAGCTAGATAAAAAAATAACTCTCATGTTCGTATTTCTTAATGGGAAGTTTCTGAATTGTTTTTTGTGTGTGTTTTTTTTAGCTACAGATACACAATCGTATGATTGAAAAAATAATCAAAATATACTTTATTCAAGTAGGTTTTAAAAGAAATTTTGAAACTATATTAAGTGAAGTGAAGTTGGAAGGAAGCGATCACCTCTTTTATTATTTAGGCTCCGATATCTTAATAATAATAATAGTAATTCATTTATTTGCCAGAATATTGTACATAATGCAGATGGTCATTTATAATGATTCTCGTATTCTACCGATTTATCGGTGTGCAAATATTAAACATGCATTAATGATATTGAATTAAATACAATTAATTAAATCAAATTACAATTAATAAAAATGTCATTCAATAATAATAAAATAATTGAGAATAGGTATACACAATTAAAGATAAAATGTCAAACACAATATACAATTAGTTAATTCTTGTCAGTTAAAAAATCGTTAACATTATATTACATTTTATTTATAAGAAAATCAAAAAGTTTCTTTTTGAACATAGTTGTTCTTCAGGAAATGGTGAGAGAAAATCTTTTGTGCTCATGACAACCAACTGCTATTTTATTGTTGAACTCATGATCTCACTCGCCTTTTACGAGATCATGGTAACGCACTGCATCTACCCATTAGAAGTATCGAGTCCTCGGCAGATCGTCCATCGATTTTGACCTCTGATCGCATGTGAACACGTTGATCTTTCGTCTGATATTAGGCTGGTCTTTTGATTTCATCGGTCAAGGACAATATTGAAAAACGGTGCCAGCAGCAGATTGGCAGTTCTCGAGTCGGTTGTGTTAAGATGCTTGTACATGCACGTGCACGGTGATATATCTCCGGCGCAGTTGGCCGGTCATCGAGACCGTGACCGATATTCGCTCCGGAAGACATTATTTTCTTCCACCGCAGACCAAGACAACGCTTAGATATCTGGATTGGAGCCAGCCATCTATAACGTAGATTAATGTTGCGTATCTTTACCTATATAGTATAAAACAGAGACGCTCGAGTCGGTATAGGTTGGCGGGCGGTAAGTGGTCACCATCATCAATAGACAATGACGCTGTAAGAAATATTAACTATTCCTTATATTCCTTTATGGTCAATGTGCCGCCAACCTTGGGAACTAAGATGATACGTCCCCTGTGCCTGTAGTTACTCTGCCTCACTCACCCATCAAACCGGAACACAACGATACTGAGGACTGTTATTTGGCGGTAGAATAACTGATGAGTCGGTGGTACCTACCCAGACGGGCTTGCACAAAGCCCTACCAGCAAGTAACTATGTCCCTATGTATGCTTAAATCTTTAATACTACGCAACGGATTTTGATGCTATTTTTATTTTTAATAGATGAAGTGATTCGAGAGGGAGGTTTTTGTGTATAATACATGGACAATATAGTTAAGTAACACTGATAATTTTAGAAGTATCTAATGCGATGTCGTAAGTAAAGAAATTATGTAGTATATTTAGTGTCAGTATTGCACCCGTGCGAAGCCGGGGCGTTTCGCTAGTGTTCCGTGAACAATTTCGTTTCTTCGCGTATAGATTAGAATCGAATTCTTTGCAAACTTACTTCGTGCCTTATTACTCTGAAGTTGAGTAAAATGCACACACATAGTCAACAACTGATGAACAGTTTACATACTTTTAAACGTTACGATATTTTATCGAAGTTAGAGTAGATAGTGTATGGAAAAAAAAATGGTAACTTGTGTTATAACTTCTATCAATTGGTATATTATACCTACGTGTTATTGGTGAAATAATCTGTGCCCTGTCGTAACTATTTAGAAGCCGTAAAAGTAAGCATTGAATTGGATTGGAATGTTATGTGTAAAGGTTGACTCTCTGGATAATTTCAAGCAGTTCCCATCGTATAGTTTAACTGTACTTTGATCGTCACATGTTTTCTTATCTCCGTAGTTTTGCAAATCGTCATTATCTTCCGAAAAATATTCAAAGTAATAATCAAATATCAAAGAGGGAGACCCAGTGACCAAATTTAGGTGGTCATTTCATAAGCGAAACTTAGCATACTAAAACTTCAATACCATAATAAAAAAAAAGCCGCTTCTGGCAACCCTGTGTGGCCGGAGTGGACTATCCAATATTTTTAATAGCGCTTAGAAATAAGACTTGTTTTTGTTTAAGTATAAATCATACAACAACAACAACAGCAGCCTCTAGCAATGCTGGGCTTGGAGAAGAGAGGAGAGTAGGCTTTCTCCTCTCCATTTTGGGGAGAAAGTTCGTAACATATTCCACCACGCTGTTCCAATGAGAGTTGGTGGAATTCACATGTGGCATAATTTCTATGAAACTAGACACATTCCTCGCACATTCCTCGCAGGTTTTTTCACAATGTTTTCCTTCACCGCCGATGCTTGCCTGGGCTTGAACCCGAAATCATCGGTTAAGATGCACGCGTTCTAACCGCTGGACCATCTCAGCTCTTTAATTCATACAATTTTAGGAAATTACTTTCGACACTATTTTTTACTTCATAGAATTTTTGCCAGAGCATTTACATTCCTCCTAATTGGTGACAGAACGATACAAGTATTTATATTTTAATTGAAATGATTAGGAGATCATTCATAATGTTTCTGAAAATAGAACAGTGAATAATAGACAAACATTGTTTTTCGAATTCATGAAGTATGATCGACCCCGGTCTCGCGTCATCGACAAAATTGCAGTCGATCGCGCGTTACGTCAATGTCAAAGTGACAGCTGTCAACGCGGCGCTGATACTGATTTGAGTGTCGGTCGGTTTTCGAGTGAAGTTGAAGCTTTGTCTACGATACAATTCGTTGCCAGCGGGTCTTCGTCTAATGTTTTTTGGCAATATGTTGACTGGATTTCGATTACTGTTCAAGAAATTGTCCGTTTCGCTTACGGGCACTAGAATTGCTTGATTTATTGTATCTTACATTAATGTCTTTTTTATACGCTTACTCTACTTCAAGAGAGCTAATGAACACTGAGCCGAGATGGTCCATTGGTTAGAACGCCTGCATCTCAATCGATGATTATGGGTTCAAACTTACTCAAGCAATACTGAAATTTAATGTGCTTAACTTGTTTTTATAATTCATCTCGTGCTCGGCGGTGAAGAAAAACTTCTTGAGGAAACTTACATGTGTTTAATTTCAACGATATTCTGCCACATGTAAATTCCCCAATCCACATTGGAGCTGCTCAGTGGAATACACTCCTAACCTTTTACTCAAAGGGAGGGGAGGCCTTAACCCAAAAGTGGGAAATTTATAAGCTATTACAATAGGTAATATAGTAAGGAAAACTACACTGACTGCACTGTGATACAGGTTTTTTCAACTAAATTTAATTTAGTAAAGAGGTTTTACACTTCCAAATTAAATAATAAAATCTTAAAATATAAACAACAAGGTAACGTAAGAAGGTAGCTCAATGTATTAAAACGAACACAATCATGTTTTACCTCTGTTTCCTCACTACCTTAAGGGTGCCTGAAAAAGATTACTGTTTTAGCGATAAGGCCGCCTCTTGTGCATCTTTCTCGAATGTGACTTGAGTATGTATTGGTGTACAATAAAGAATATATTGATTTTCTATTAATTAACAATAGTAATCAACTAAAATAAAAAATAAAAATACAAAACTATTAATGATATTTCTATCAGAGCATTATAACGATTTTATAAGTTAAAAAGATTTTGATTATAGATCTCGATGTCAAGTTTTTTTTTCTTTAGAAAATTAGAAGTATTGAAAATCTGTTAAAGAAAAATAATAAAATATTTTTTTCTATATGATTGAGGCGTTGATTACGCTTTCAATAAAAAAAAATATGTTTTACAATCCGCACATAGCCAGGGCCGAACGAAGCAACGATATTTTACTTTAAAGGTGTAGATAGCAAACGCCGAGCGTCGGCCATCTTGGATTTCACAAAATTTTATTACACAGATAAGAAAATGGCAGGAAGCCAGTGGTGTTCAAAAAGAGCTGTCAAATACATTATACAGGCTAAGTGAAAATTTTTAAACTGTGGAATTTCTATAGATTTTTAAAGGGAGGATTTTTTAAAAAGATATCGTAAAGAAACATTTTTATTATTTTCATTGGGATTCTTTTTTTGAAATAAAAAAGTCGTAACGTTTAGAATTAGTATTTTGAATTTCGAAGTGTATTATGCTTGTAATTGTGTCGTTGGTCTTGTCACTGTAGGTTATTTATAAGGCTGTGTGTTTCGAGATATTATCCTCGAGCTGAGTTCTTTAGTGCAGAAATTATTAGTGCTAGTCCGATGTTTGGACGTTGTACACTCTCGCGCTTCGAAAAGTGTAGAACGGACGTGAGAGTGAGGGAAAAGAGAATACATTGGTATTTACGGATACACTTATAAATAACTATTGGAAAAATCGGCTAATAGGACGATACATAAAGTTTGTATATTATCATTATCATGATTATCATTACGTTACTTGGTGGTAGGGCTTTGTGCAAGCCCGTCTGGGTAAGTACCACCCACTCATCAGTTATTCTACCGCCAAATAACAGTACACAGTATTGTCGTGTTCCGGTTTGAAGGGTGAGCGAGCCAGTGTAACTATAGGCACAAGGGTCATAACATCTTAGTTCCTAAGGCTGGTGGCACATTGACGATGTAAGGAATAGTTAATATTTCTTACAGCGTCATTGCCTATGGGTGATCGTGACCATTTACCATCAGGTGGTCTATATGCTGGTGGCTATATGGTATAGGCTGGCGGACGAACCTATACCATAATTCTATTATCGAATAAATGCAACATTTTAATAATATGTATACAGTAATAAATAAATGAATATATAAATAGTATATTTAAATTAATAATTATTTATTTTTGTTACAGGTAAGTGATAAATGCAGAGTTGAACGAAAATGATGCTAATACGTTGAACGGCTTGTATCAAAATTAAACGTCAAACAGAAACGACGGGTAATGTACTCTTATAATAGTTAGATGACACTTAGAAATACGTTTAATGGTACAAAGTATTTCAAAGTGTAAGTGATTAAGTGTTAGATTCGATACGGTATGATACGCCTCAATCGTGAAATCTCTTATTAAGCCCGCTATATAATAATAATAATAATTTATTTATTTAAGACAATTACAGTCCACTTGTTAGTAACAACAAGTTTTTAGTATTAGTGTACTAATACTAAAAAATATACAATGAAAAAAAAAAGAAAAATAGATAAACATAAACACAAAATGAAAACATAAGAAGATCTGTTTCATTAGCCTTACTTGATTCACCGCTATATAAGCTCTGATATAGGAGGTAATACAAAATAAAATACGAAAAAGTTATTGTTGTAGCCTAAGTTACTCCTTATTATCCTTACATTATCTAGCTACCTGTCCAGTGAAAGTTCCGTCAGAATCGGCTCAGCTATTCAGCTAGTCCAGAAATGAGACAATTCAGAAGTATAGTACGACACAAATTAGATGTAGCATCGGATAATGCAATGGAATGAAAATAAAACCGATTACTGCCGATTTATACAACCAATAGAAATAGCTCCCTATCGCTCCATTCGACGCTATTCGTCGCTTTAGATTCACGCGTCAGAGAAAGCAAGTGCATGTAAATCGACGCGTCAAATTGACGAATATATCAGGTCATATGATATTACAAGTTATTACGTTTGTGCAAAGATCATATTCGCATGTGAAATAAATATTGATAATTTGGGTTAGCGTACTCAATTCGGATGTGATTGGTTTTACGAATTTTGTCGATGCTACATCTAAGTTGTGTTGTACTATACTTGTAATATCCTGTACTGTAACTTGTAATATGTGTACACCGGTTTTCATGGGTACGCCACTCCGAGGTCCCGGGTTCGATTCCCGGCCGCGTCAATGTAGATTATCATTAGTTTTCTATGTTGTCTTGGGTGGGTGTTTGCGGTACCGTCGTTACTTCTGATATTCCATAACACAAGTGCTTTAGCTACTTACATTGGGATCAGAGTAATGTGTGTGATGTTGTCTCATTATTTGAATCATAACAATATTGTTTACCATTGATTTTTGCGTTATGTAACATAAAAATTGTTTACCATTTAAAATTACGCCTACCATAAAATCTACCATCGATAGGAGTTTAAAAACATTATCTAACATCAGAGTTCGTCACTCGTGTGTATCGACTACAATTCTCTCGGTATTTGTGTTGAGATTCCCGCTCTTAAAAACAATATTTGTCATAGTTTGATAGATGCTTCGCGTTAGTGTCGTGAAAAAAAATTATCGATATATATTTTTTTTTCTATTTTAGATTAAAGAATATTTCATTTGAGTATGAAGTATATTTTACTTCGTTGATAGCCCTAGGTGGGCAGGCCCGGTTCTAAGGGGGATGGGGGGGGCAAAGCGGTGCCCTGGTTTGTTTCATGGGGGCGCCATATCCACCAGTGTGAAGTCGTAGTCTTTCCTCGACAAGGAGGCTGCGCCGACCACGAATAATTGGAATTTGTAAAATCATGATAGATTTTGAATCTATCTTTATTTTACAAAAGAGAGTAATCCGGTCTATTTATAATCTTAGGTAGAAGCGGTGGAATCTACTTTCCGAACCGGTGGTAGCTTCACTTAATAGTGAAATGACGATTCAAAAGTGCTTGTAAAAGCCTACTTGAATAAAGTTTATTTTGATTTGATTTGATTTGAAGGATAATGATGACGATGAATGTTTTCAGCGTAGGTGGTCTAGAAAGAGCGCCGCGATCAATATCATTCAGGCGACATCATAATGATATCCTCATTATGCTCGTATTATGTGGTTGTCTAAGAAAAAAATAGTTTGAATGAGACAAATAACGTTTTGTTTATCAGTCAGAAAAAAAATATGTCGAAAGGTAATTAAAAAAATGTGCTACACTTAGGTGAACTTCTTTTTTTGACTAAGATTAAGTTTATTCCACCATTCTCCTGAGTTTTTATCTGACACGTGTTTCCTCACGATGCTTTCGAATCTGAACCTTTGATCTTCTTTTAAGATCGTTGTAACTGTTGCGATTGTTGTTGTTGCTTCTTTTAAGTTTGTATTAAACCGTCCATTACGAGCAACAATCTCAAATCACGGCTCATAACGAGACCAAGTGATATATATTAAACAATTATTTTTAAGTATTTATTTTAACTAAGTCGATATGAATTTCATCGTCAAGCGTCCTATCCCTATTAAGCGAAGGCTCTAGAGGCTCACGGCAAGAAAAACGTCTCAATAGCACACCTGTGTCCCTGCCTAGCGGTCTGTAGTGCGGCTTATAGTCTTGAGACTTTCATATTTTCTTGTAATTTATTTGAAATGTTCTAGTATATGATATTGTTCGTGTATTTATTTGTTTGACTCGCCGAGATGATTGTGTGGAATATGTTTTTGCAAGAGCGTCGTGGAAGATCTCAATATTCTTTTAGATTTGAGAGGAACGGCTTTGTCTAACTGTGAAGTATTAATGAGTTGTATTTCCGTTGTTCATGCGATTTGCTAATAATCAAATATATTGTTCATTACTAATAGTTTAGTGTTAGTTAGTTAGTTGTAGTTATAATACAACACTATTACACTTAACTACTTCAAGTCCATTTTAATTTTACATTGTCAAGTCACTATAATTATAATATAAAGAAAAATATTGATACAATTACTAAATGTTGATTTACAACTACAAAATAATTTGAATAGGACTTGGCTTCTATGAGATCTCCAAACTTTTTACGATAGAAAGACTGCAGCGAGAGGCTTGGCATTTTTTTACGTTTAATGATTTTGGTGGGATTTCTTTGCAAATCTACAGTAAATATCATAGATATAAAAAAAGTAAAGAAACGGCCTTTAAAATTCCCAATGTTGAGCTAAAGCCTCCTCTTCCATTAAGGAGAGGGTTTGGAACATATTCCACCACGCTGTTCCAATGCGGGTTTGTGTAATGCACATGTGGCAGAATTTCGATGAAATTAGACACATGGACTTAAACCCGAAATCATCGGTTAAGATGCACGCGTTATAACCATTGGGCCGTCATAGATATATCAAGTTTATTCGACTTTTCTTCTATTATGATTGGAATAAAGTATATATATAGTAATGTTTTAAAGTTACATAGTATTATATAATTTTAAAAACGATGATATTTCCTTAAATAATTAATTTAGATATTTACATTAATAAAGAACGTGTGACCGCCTGTTATAGAAGCTTCGGACAAAAAAGTGATCAGTCAGAGAATCATTGGCGTTTCAATTTATTAATTATGGTATTCATTTAAAGTAATTAATGATACTGTTCATCGTTATTTGTTACTATGTAGTGAAATTGTCAATTTATATTTTAAAGTTATTTTTACTTTTTGTTTTTTTTTTTGTTAATTAAGTGTAGGAAAACAAAACTTTTGATATTATTTATAATTTTAATATGTAACTAAAACAAAGGTTTAAGTAATTAATTTATTACTCTATCAAGTAACAGCGTAGTCTAGTAATAAATGGTCGAAGTATCAAGATCGTCCCGTCTCAGTACGCGCAGGTGTCCCCAACCTCAGACACAATTACGGACTTATTAATTTCAATTTATTTATATACAGGGGTTCATTTTATTTATATAACATTTAAAACAGCCCCTTGGATGGAAATGAGATTGTACTGCGAATTAATTGAAACAGTTGTAACTAAATTGGTAACTATTAGGACGCTAAATAGACGAAAAAGTGAGTTCTTTAGTGAGTAAGTTTGGTTGTATTTAAGAAATAAAAAAAGCTAATATACTAATATTTTTTTTTAAATGTTGAAAAAGAGTAACTGAGTTTCTTGTCGGTTATTCTCCGTAGAATATACTTTCCGAACCGGTGGTAGCTTCACTTAATTGTTAATTGACGATTCAAAAGTGCTTGTAAAAGCCCACTTGAATAAAGTTTGATTTGATATTAAAAATAATATATTTATAAATTATTCTTCAACCAAATCTTTTATATATATAATAAAATACCATGTTCTGACTGACTGATTCGTCATCGCCAATCGTAAACTATTAAGGTTAGGGCCATGAAATTTGTTGAGTAAGAGTATTTTTTATTGAGTAGACTACCTTAATGGTTATGGTGGTGGAAGGAATTTTGGATATTTTACCGCCAAGGAGGCGAAAGAGTGGTTAAAAGTTTGTATGGAAGTCTGTAAGTGTAAGTTTGAAATATGACCTTTTATTTTGGAATATATTTTATTTATATTTGGGAAACATACAGTGTGTTATAACATAGAATTAAAGAATCATTACTAAATCATAAACCAATAAAGTTTCCACTTAAAAATAGTACAAATGTTAGAGTATGCGTGTAAAAAAGACAACAGAAAGAGACAAAAATACATATCGATTAAAAAAGAGTATATACGGAATATACTACCCTAAGGGGTGAATTAACGTAATATGTTAAGCTAATCTGTAAATATATCTCCCACGCGAGCAAAGCAACGAGCAATAAGTATTACAAACATAAAAACGAAACTACTTCATATTAAGTGGACAGACTACATTGTTTGCGATTCGTACGAAATCGTTTATGCGCAGGCGCATCGTAAATAATTCCCACAATCAACTCCCGAGTTCTTAGTATATTATGGATAATGCCGCGCGTCTCGGTAACTCGACGTCGTCGTTTAGTTAAATTGTAGTACAATTGTATTTGACATATTCAATTGCATAATACGATCTCACGTCTAGAGCTCGCCCTCCCCCGTGACGATATGGACGGTGTCATGCGAGATGTAGCCGAAACAGAGTAAAGTAAGTAACAGATCATGTGATGTGTTTCATTTCGATGGGATAGTGAGCCCCAGTGTACAGGAATAAGGGTTATGATTACTTAGTTCTCGAGTTTGGTGATTGGATTTGTAAGGAATGGTTAATTTTTTTAATTTTTTCGATGTCTTTGGGTAGTGAAGGTGTTATGAGCTGGTGAGCCATTTAACGTCATCCAAACATATACATCATTACATAGTATAAAACAGTCACTTTTTTTTCACTTTGTATGCTTAAATCTTTTAAATCGTTTTTCATTAGGCATATAGGCAGCGGCTTTCAGATCGCATGTGAGAGGACGTGGTACCCATCCCTGTCAATGTCTAATGATAAATTTAGTTAGTTGACTAGTCGGAGTGTGAGAGGCAAACGATCAAATAAACTCATCATCATTATCGTGTCAGCCGTAAGACTGCTGAACATAGGTCTCGCCCAATGATTTCCACCTGGACCGGTGAGTAGCGGCCTGCATTCAGTGATAATGCAAAAATAAACTCACTTCCGCATTATAATATTAGCTAAAATCAATAAGCATCGTGTATATTTACACACAAATATATAAATTGTATCCATTTATATATCGAAATTAATCTTATATAATTTCTTCAGTGTGGTTATTGTAATAAATATCTCGGTGTGAGGCTTTACGAGAGCCCGTCTCGCTGAGAACTAACCACACGACAGATGTCTTACGGCCAAATACAAAGTACCGTTTGCAAAACAATGATCATATACTTTGTAATATTTTATTCAGCCAATTTTAAAATAAAAAAAAACTTGTTTTGTTTAAGAAAGTACGAGTGCGAATAGTTTGACGACTTCTGTGATTGAGTAGTGTGTGCATCGGTTTTTATGGGTCGCAACTCTGGAGTCCTGGGTTCGATTTCCGGCCAAGCCGATGAAGAAAAAGTTCATTAGTTTTCTATGATGTCTTGGGTCTGGGTGTTTGAGGTTCCGTCGTTACTCCTGATTTTACATAACACAAGTACCTCAGCTACTTACACTGGGATCAGAGTAATATATGTGATGTTGTACATTATTAAAAAAAAGTCTTTTACAAACACTACTGAACCAGACTACCAGACCACCAGACTACCAGACCACCAGACTACTGAACCAGTAACTTTATGTTTAACACAACACTGTATAGTGTTGTGTTAAACATAAAGTTACGACTGGTTCGTAATGAAGATTACTTCAATACCCCGAATAATAGTGAATCACTAAATAATCGTTTATATTTTTTTAATATCGTATGAAAAAGCAAGGCTGTATGGCAGTTATCATTTCCACCAAACACCTTATGCTGTAATTTAAAAAAGTGGTATTCGAATTTCGAATAAGTATGTTCTATGATCGTTTGAATCTCTCCCTTTATAAATAATTGTTTATATTTTTTATATCGTATGTAAAAGCAAGGCTGTATGGCAGTTATCATTTCCACTGAACACCTTATGCTGTAATTTAAAAAAGTGGTATTCGAATTTCGAATAAGTATGTCATATTATCGTTTGAATCTCTCCCTTTATAGAGTTATCATCGAATGAAAATAAATTTAATGTAACGTTAATATCATAATAACAAAAAAAAAAAAAAACAAAAAAAATTAAGGCAATAAAACAATCATAGATAAACATCTAAATGTGTAACGTCATTAAGCATACGGTAACGATCGGCGTTTCCGAGTTATACCGAACTTACAAACAGACATAATAGTCGATCGCTTCCGAGATAAGCGCCCCCTAACAATCGTGGTCGCGTTCGATCAACCGTAGCATTATTTTACGCTCGTTTCATTTCGTCGTACTAGTTTTAGTATCCGGTTATGCTTGTTATTTTTTTTACCGGATCTGTCAGAAAACGACACGAGGATTACATTACAGGTGGTGCATTGGGGGCTTTGGGTTGGCGGACGAGCATATGGCCCATATGCTAAGTGGTCACCACCGCCCGTAGCTACTCTTGATAAGAGACAATCAATCATTCTTGATTTTGGACGTATGTATGTCAATAAACTTCTCTGCGGCTGGATCGTTTTTGATTAAATTTTGCCTGGGAAAGTACTGTGAAGATACTGAAATACACACATCCTGGTTCCAGGATTAAACTAATATTATTAATAATTATATTTCGGCTGTAAGTAATTGTGACTGGCAAATATACACAGCAGTTGTTACGTAGCCAGGGAGGAAATAGATCAGTATAGGGGCAGAGAGTTCGGGACGGTTCCGTATACAGACTTCAATTCGTCATGTGATTTGTCCGTATGTCACCCGAAGTAATTTACTTAATGGTATCGAATTCACGTCATTAATGCGTGTCTCTCCGGCGTATCATAGTTCACGTATTAATCATTGTTATGAACCGAAATAAACTTGTTTCGTTTCGAAACGTTTAAAAGTCGATTAACGTTGATGACGTAGAATGTCGCGTTACGTAACCGTAGGGTGATCGGTGGTAAGCTGGATGGATGATTTAAAGAAGGTGGTAGGTTTGGCATGGATTCAGATGACCAATGTTGGACGAAAATTGTAAGTAATCCACCACAGCTCCATTATCAAGACATTTTCTACCTCGCACATACACTGTGTGGAACCAGCTTTCGCCGGCGGTTTTTCCGAACCGATACGACTTGGCAACCTTCAAGGAAATAGCGTCCTCGTTCCTTAAAGGCCGGCAACGCACCTGCAAGCTCGCCGTTATTGCAGATGTCCATGGCTGGGGGTAATCACTTTCCATCAGGTGAGCCTCCTGCTCGTTTGCCACCAATAACATCAAAAAAATCCAAGAGTTCTTCTGCCTTGCACTGTGTGGACCCAGCAACATGACTTTACAATGGTAACCTTCAATGAAAAAGCCTACACTTTATAGACCTGCAGCCGATCATGGCCGGTGGTAATAGCTTGCCATCAGGTGAGCCAGTGACCCTACCCGTTTGCCAAATAGCATAAAAAAAATTGTTGATGGTTGTCGTTCTAAAGTGTGTCAACAGGTCATCTTATCCAATTGTCAGTCTGTCTGACTATTGAAGATAAAATAAAAACATAAAATCTTGAATTTCATAAAGATTGAACTAACGACCATTGTTTAAAATACATTTGCTGTTATAATATATGGGAATAAAAAGCACTTAATTAAAAAAAGGTCGTATCGTATATATTTATTTTATGAATTCAATATCTATTGGAAAACAATGCATAATCAAATCGCACTTTGGTAGAAAAATAAGTTCGTAAATAGATTCCCGCCATAATCGCCATTTTATAATGACGTAAACAAACCGTTGTTGGGGTGACCACATTTGCATTGTTTTTTATGTTATAGGTTGGCGGACGAGCATATGGGCCACCTGATGGTAAGTGGTCACCATCACCCATAGACAATGACGCTGTAAGAAATATTAACTATTCCTTGCATCGTTAATGCGCCACCAACCTTGGGAACTAAGATGTTATGTCCCTTGTGCCTGTAGTTACACTGGCTCACCCACCCTTCAAACCGGAACACAACAATACTGAGTACTATTAATTGGCGGTAGAATAACTGATGAGTGGGTGGTATCTACCACAAAGCCCTACCACCAAGTATTATTTTATGAATTGAAGATGTATTGGAAAATAATGCATTATCAAATCGCACTTTGTTAGAAAAATTGGTTCGTAAATAGATTCCCGCCATAGTCACCATTTTATAATGACGTAAACAATCCGTTGTTGGGGTGACCACATTTGCATTGTTTTGCTGGGAAAGGAAATTAGTTCAATAAGAAAAAATATGTCAATCGATTTGATTATGTAGGAAAATTTAATTGAAGAACTGCTAACTTATTGGTCTCCTGCGAAATCTATCATGGTTTTTGTTTTGATTTCATTTAATTGTAAAATGTAGATTCATTTGGCGCCAAAATTATGAAACCTTTTTTTAAATCAATTTTTAATGCTAAATTTTATCTATCGCAATTTATTATTTTTTATGTAATTTAGCCGTACTGCTCTCTAATCGGCCAACAACTTTTAACCTGTCTGTCTCTTAAACTATTTTTTTGTTAAATCGTAACAAATTAGTAAATTGCAATCAAGAATGCCTTGAGCTCTTCAAAATGAGACGATAACTAACTTTTTATGTGCAGCTATCGCCTCATAATCGCTGGAACCGAAATCAGCTTATGCTATTTATATATAAGATCAACTATTTTCGTTAGTTAGACGCTTGAAATTATACCGAATGATGTATTTCTGTTGCCAGTATTGCAACAAATAATAAAATATATTTAAGGGCTTTCCCACACAACACATACTTAAGCTTTCGATGCTGATTATGATGGCTTTTTTTGCTTAACACTGGACAAGCAATCCCCTTAAACGCGAGCTAAGTCGCGGGCGACAAGTACAACAACAGCCTGTATATTCCCACTGCTGGGCTAAAGGCCTCCTCTCCCTTTGAGGAGAAGGTTTGGAATATATTCCACCACGCTGTTCGAATGCGGGTTGGTGGAATACAAATATGGCAGAATTTCAATGAAATTTGTCACATGCAGGTTTCCTCACGATGTTTCCCTTCACCGCTGAGCACGAGATGAATTATAAAGACAAATTAAGCACATGAATCAGCGGTGCTTGCCTGGGTTTGGACCCGCAAACATCGGTTAAGATGTACGCGTTCTAACCACTGGACCATCTCGATATGTAATTTATCATATATTCAGACTTCCATGCATCGAAATTCTTGTTTCATATTCGTAATCGACACATAGATCGATTACTAAATTGACTTCGCTCGTGTCCCAAAGTACACTTTGGGTGTGATATAAGTCTATTAGCGTTGCGGTCAATTCGTTCGTCCAGTTTACAGACGTGTTCCGTTTTCAGCGCTTGCTCGAGCATGCAGTCAGCGCTGTCGCAAATGTACGCAGCGCTGACATCGCTTTGATGTTTGCCGGTAACACGAAAACGGTAACACGATTTCAGATGCGTTGACGATTTTTGTAGGTCTTCGTAAAAGATTTTGTCATTGAAATTCATTGACTGTACGAACATTGTTACTTCAGCTGAAAAACCGAAAATTAGCCTTTCGCAAGAATTACAAACTAAGTAACAGTAGATACAGCAGTCCCTTGGAAGAAGGTTGTAGATAGAATTAGTTTTTTTTTTTGGATTTGGCGCCAAAATAGCAGGAGGCTCACCAATGCACAGCAATGGTGAGTGAGTTTTTTTGGATTAGGTGCCAAAATAGCAGGAGGCTCACCTAATGGTGAGTGAGAACCATCGCCGATGGACATATCTAACACTTGGGGCCTTGTTGGTATGGTGTCGTTCTTAAAGGAAATAGTAGACTTCTAAAAATTACGTTACATACATAGATTGTTATAATGTACAGATAAATTAATATTTGTCCTGCAAAAGAATCAATGATTTCACAACACCCTTTTTTGTAGCCTGCCTATTATTTTTGAATGATAAATAGTTCATAGATTGAATTTAATTGATATGGTAGAATACGATATACGTGCAGTATAAATCATAAAAACAAATGAATCGCATAAAAATTCAGCGGTGGATGTTTAGGTTTGAACTGACAATCTTCCGACAAGTTTCAGGTATATGCAGTTATCTGGTATCAATAAACAATAATCCGGTACAAGTACTTCTTTTTTCGGTTTTATAAAAACAGAGGTAGATACAGGCTTTTTTTCCCAATTTCCGTTTCAAGCCGCTTATCTTCATCCTGTACGTTTTCCATCGTATCCAATAAGAAAGTAGCGAAATCGGTTTATTTATGAAAATTTCGTGAGGCACCTTGCCTGCTATCAGGAAATTTGCGATTGTGATTGTAATTTTGATCTATGTGTACACTAATAAGGTGTTCGTCGTTAATTAGTACGCCAGTTTTATAGTACTAGTTACTATTTGACGATAAATTTTACACGGTTTATGAGAATGCACTGCATCCATCGTCAAATATCATGTCTTTATATCTTATAAATGAAAGTAGCCTTATCAACATCCAAGACTATTAGGAATATACATAAGGTATTTATAGAAATGAAAAAGAAAAATGGACCAAAAATACACCCGTGAGGAACCACTATACTTAGCGGAGCCCCCAGAGATATCTTGCCATTAACATAAACCCTTTATATTCGATTGCTCAGATACCGAAACAAAAGATTGAGTGCGGCGCCTAAAACGCCGTTGTGACGTAAGTTTCTCGTCAGGGTTTCATGCTGCATGTGATTTAAGGCTTCTAAATACTCATACGGAGAGATGACCACACAGGCCCGCATAGGCAACAGGGCAATGATGAATGGTGGCAACGCCTTCTGCAACTACAGATGGATCACTGGGTGGATTAATTAGTCTTGGTATCTGATCCGGGTGGGATTCACGCCACAGAGCGATCGTCGTGATGAGGTGGATCTCGCTGTGGTGCGTCCGTCTGATCGCTTCACCTGTCGCCCAGCGAGGTCGAGTTCGCCAGTGGATCCCGGCAAGTACCCGCCAGCCCGTGGTAAGGAAGCAGTCGTAACTCCTGTCCTGTATCATCAAAAGCCTCCATAATATCTTTGATAAATTCGGCACCGGCGACGGCTCTCCCTATCGAAGATTAATTATTTTAGACTATGGATTTAATTTTGTCCTTTGTATAATATTTATTGACGGCTGAAACTTTTCAGTATCGTTTTAAATGTGTTTACTTTGAAGGCTGTCACGGGCTTTTTTGGTAAATAAATTGGATGTTTACAATACTTAGTATATTATTATACGATATTGTGCTGTTCTTTCTCTCTCTTCTGGTGGATGAGGGCATTTTTCGGCGCAAAAATCGATAATAATTTCGCTGTAATCGTTTTTTTTCCACGAGTCCCTTTCAAGTGTCGGAGGGATTATTTTGACAGTTCGATGTCGTCGTTCTTTTAAAATAATTAACAAGCAGGTCACTGTGTTTATTATTTTTTAATATCATATGAAAGATTGTTTCATAAATTTCGGACTTTTTGGCGTCATATAAGTATCACCTTTATGTATCTTTTATTTCTACATTTGTGATAAAGATATATAAGAGCACAGCTCTTGGAATATCCTATACTGATTAGAACAGTTAAGAAAGATAATATCTTTATTAACATAAGAATTAACAACATTAAATGCTTAAATATATATACAAATATGAACTAAAACTAGTTACTATATAAATCTTGACCGCGTGGAATAGTGACAAGAATGCTAGCAGCATTTCCCCGTTGAATCGCAATTCCGATCCTCTGGGCAAAAAACGAACCAGCCCTCCTCTCACCAGTGGAGGCAATGAGGCGAGGTGTTATACTTTTGATGAAGCTATACTGATTGGTTATCATTGTTATTTTTTGATTCAGGACATTTCATATTAATCTTGCCTATAAAATCAAAGTCGAAAATATTTATTCAATATAGAAATGTTACACTAGTTTTTTTTTTTTTGTATAGTCAAAAAGCTGCCACCGGTTCAGAAATAAATACCTCGGAGCTAAAATGAACTGACCTAAGATTTTCTCAGTATCTGTGAAATTCAAATTTCGAATGACATGCTTGGAAGACATCTTGAAAAACGGCATGTTCCAAGTTCTAAGGCGAAGTCTGCTTGAACCAAGTGTGAGGCTCTGACTGTCTGTTGTTTGAAGAAATGTCTGCAATTGACCAAAAGACAAAAGCGTTTTAATCGAAGACGGCATTGTAATTTATCTCGTGTTCAGTGTTGAAGGAAAACCTCGTGAGGAAAGCTTCACATGTCAAATCAAATAGTCCACATTTGCCCTGATCTGTAGTGCAAGCACGTAATGGAATATGTTCCAAACCTTAAGAGGAGAGAAGAGATTTACACATTATCATTACAGAGTATAAAAAGTCGATTACCGCTATCTGTCTCCATTTATGCTTAGATCTTTGAAATTAAGCAACGGATTTTGATGCGGTTCTTTTTTATTTGATGCAATGATTCGAAAGAAAGGTTTTTGTATATAATACATGCACAACATAGTCAAGAAATACGGATAATTTGAAACGTTTTTAGCCCAGTGGTTAGAATCTTAGCTATCTCATCTTAACCGATGATTGCGGGTTCAAACCCAGACAAGCACCACTGCTCGGCGGTGAAGGAAGACATCGTGAGGAAACCTGCATGTGTCTAATATCATCGAAATTCTGCCACATGTGCATTCCACCACCCCCGCATTGGAACAGCGTGGTGGAATATGTTCCAAACCCTCTCCTCAGTGGCAGAGGAGACCTTAGCCCAGCAGTGGGAAAATTACAAGCTGTTACTGTTACATGTTTACGGTCTTGTGCAAGAAACAGACTGACAAATAGTGTCAAAGGTAAAGTCACCTGAACCCTTAAATTAACAGGATAGTTTCAATGATGATCGATGAAAAATAACCTCTTAGAAATATTAAATGTAAGAAAACAAAGTCTTTTTATTAAATACCCTTGATGAATAATAAATTTCTGAAAATATGAAAACCAGTCGAATCTTTCAGGTAAGTGCAGAATATTCAATCATAAAATATATTTCACGAATATGCAGTACTTTATTGAATGGAAAATTAATAAGCTAATGCAGGAACGTAATTCGTTCGAACAATAGATACCCTATGTCGTAGCTTTTAGAGTCGATAATGCTTTACGATATAACAAATGAGTTGAAAACATTCACGTCACACCCCTTAGAATACGTGTTTGACGAAAATATGTTGTACCCGGTCCGACGGGGTGGATGTATGGGTTGGAAAGAGACAAAAGATCGGACGGTAAATGAGGCGAGTTCATTACGAATTCAGAAAATGTAACTCTATCATATTATTTCCTGGCGCGTTTAGACGGGACCGCTTTATGCAACAGAGCTGACTCGCCATGAATTTATTAAAGTTTTAAAGGAATTATTCAAGCGAAACGTTTCGGGGTGAGAACCGAGGTGGGTGGGTGACGCTTGAGTATCGAATGTCGGTTGCGGTTCCGGGTTCGATTCCAGATAAACACTACGTTATTGTCATGTGCTTAATTTGTGCTTATTATTAATTGGTGATCGGTAAAAGAGCATTTCTTGATGAGTATCCACTACGAAAGATCAGCTGTATCAGCATCTGTATCGAACAATTTTATTCATGATTCATGGTTGTCCATTGTAAGTCCATTTAGAGCTTTCGCACCATCATATAAATGTGAAAGTAACTCTGTCTGTGTGTCTGTTTCTCGCTCTTTCACGACCGAACCGCTGAACCGAATTTGATGAAATTTGGTGTGAAGACAACTTGAATGACGTAGGCTAATTTTTACCCTAAAGCAACCTAAAACAGGTGAAGCGTAGGGCTAGTAGTAGTATATTTATAATATATTGTTGGTTACCTTCGCATAACATCGTCCGGCGTTGACACACACGATAAGTAGAGCTTTGAAGAGAGCATAATTCGATTATAATTACTTAATATCAGAATGCCATTCATATATTATGAACGTTATTAATTTATATATGAAAATATGACGTCATACATACCTAGGACTATGTATGTGTCAGAAAAACCAATATATATATGATTAGAGTTTTGTAGTCATTTTTGAGTTATTAGGAATTGTTAAAAATAATATATATCGTATCAATTATAGATATATACAAATATATTATACCTATATATATTCAAATATTGGACAATATCACATACGTGACTCTGATCCCAATGTAAGTAGCTAAAGCACTTGTGTTATGGAAGATCAGAAGTAACGACGGTACCACAAACATCCATACCCAAGACAACATAGAAAACTAATGAACTTTTTCCGCATCGACTCGACCGGGTATCGAACCCTGTGAAATCACTGTACACACTACTCGACCATGATAGTAAAAGTCCTAAAAGCCCTTATAAGGTTATATATTATATTTATCTGTCAAAATAAAAAAATAGTTAAGGACGTGATAAAGATCAACTTGGTGACTCTATACAAGCCCGTCTCGGTAGGTATCATCCACTCAGCATAATACATTTTATCGTTTATCGTCATTTATCGTCAAACAACAACAATGTGTTCCGGTTTGAAGTGTGAGTAAGCCAGAGTAATCACAGTCACCCATCAGCTGACCCAATCGCCCATCAATCTCCCCATTCCTTTAATAAAGAAGGCAGTGAGACGGGAGACCCGACTGGATGCGTAGAGCTTAGTAATGAGACATTTGGGCCCCTTGAAAGAGGATGGATGAGAGATTACTGTACGAAGTCGTGGACTCCGATTTTCTGCATAAAGCTTATGTCCAGACGTGAGCTAAGGTTTGCTGCATGAAGGCTTATGTCCAGCCGTGGATTATTTTGTTGCTTGAGGCTTATGCCCAGCCATGGGCATGGAGATTTTCTACATGAGGGTGATGATGTTTAATACGATAGCTCTATCTTAGACTTGATAATCTTTCACTAAGGTCTTTGCCCACCGTCACCTCATATTCTATGCCCTATCCTACCCCGTTACCAGCTGAGATGGCCCAGTGGTTAGAACGCGTGCATCTTAACCGATGATTGCGGGTTCAAACCCAGGCAAGCACCACTACACATATATGTGCTTAATTGTGTTTATAATTCATCTCGTGCTCGGCGGTGAAGGAAAACATCGTGAGGAAACCTGAATATGTCTAATTCTGAAATTCTGCCACATGTGCATTCCACCAACCTGCATTGGAACAGCGTGGTGGGTGGAATATGTTTCAAAACCCTCTCCTTGATGGAAGAAGAGGCCTTATCTCAGCAGTGGGAAATTTACAGGCTGTTACTACCCCGTTGGTTTCCTGGAAGAGATCGCTATGTAGCGATAAGGTCGCCAAAATTGTACTCCTGTTCTATTAAGGCCAAATCAGTGTTACATTTATTTTATAAGTATGGTGTCCAATAAAATAAAAAAGAAAGAAAGAATAAAAATATAACTTCTCGATTTCGAATGAAATAATTCAAAACCGAGGAAAATAAACTTCCATTCGTACAGCATTTCGTTCGCATAACTCTTTTAAACTGACTGACGTACAGACAACGTATGGTGAAACTTAGAGCATAACTTTGGTCCCACAGGTGGCAAAATTCTTTACTCCGTAAGTATATATTCATATATGTATATAGGACTGGGATAAGTTAGCTGTCCACAGTTTTGAATCGTAACTTTGTCCAATGTAGACGGTGTTCGTGGTTTTTCAGAATTTTCGCGTCAAAATTGTGAGAGGAAAGTACGGTCGACAAAAAAATTGTCGAAAAGATTATTATCAATTTTGGGTTTCGGCACGGTTTGATGTTGGTAGTTTTTTTGTTAGACAGGTCAAAACGCTCCACAAGAAATGGGCATTACTACACCATAGACCACCATTACTATAACCTATTCTTATAAATCATTACATTGCTCTTGTTACTAGTCTGCACAGAGTCAGTAACTCTTTTGTGGGGTGTGCCTACAACAGGATTTCAGAAAGCGTTCAAAATGTTTCGATTTCCAAATTAAAAAAAAAATGTTTAAGGAACGCTTGTGTGCGAACAGTTATTGTACAATTAGTGAGTTTATTATCGATAGTACATCTTTGAAATGAAACGATTGCATCCTGGCTTTTTCTGTCCATATTCAATATACATACATTTATTTAATTAGTTTGACAAAAAAGATCCTCTGTGTTTCTTTCGCCGGTTGTTCTCAGGTCAGGGTGTATCTTTTCCGAAACGAAGGTTACTTAATATACTTCTGTAAAACGACAATTCAAAAGTGCTCGTAAAAGCCGACTTAAATAGAGTACATATACTTTTATTTTTCAACATTATTTACAGAACATATTGGTGCAAGGTTCATATATCAGGTTGCTTTAATTTAACACTGATTAGACTCGCGCATATTAATAGGCTTATTTATATGAAACTTGCATTTGAATTTGAATATTTCTTACTGATCCCTAAAAACTATTAATAGTCTCTCGTTTTACGCAATTTAAACGCCATACAAACGAAATACGTACAAAACGAGATCCCATACAAAACGTAGTACCTACTCGAGGAACCCTAAAAATTAGTACACAGTCCACGGAACCCGCAATGAACACCTGGCGATTTTAAAACAAAGCCAGCTCGAACAATGGCGGTTAATAAATGTATGGGAACGATGGAAGGGATGAGCGGTAGCGAGTTTTTAGTAGGTAGACCTTGTTTTTCGTTGGAAAAACTAGCTACGCGTTTACCCTGGAAGTGTGGGGGGGGGGGTGTGATTGTGTGTGGTTCTCGCCTGTAGCCAATACGAACTTAGTATGTATGTATATAGTTAGTCGTTTTATTACTTATGAAGTACATATAAGCTGTGACTTGTAAACATGAGTAACAATGAAAATTTCGTAAGTTTACCGAATCTTGAATGACATCACTTATATCTTTTTGCGTCTCATATTGTTATTAACTTTTGACTTACCGTCTTAGTTGATTTCTAATTACACCATGAAATTAATTAGTCTTACAAATTGGCCTGGGATAAACCCTTTCTTCGCTGAAAAAACGCGTTACGAGTTTCCCCCCACGTGGAGGAAATTGCTTTGGGTTTATGTAGGTCTCGCCAGTGCCCAAGGAGTATCCACTTATAAACCAGCGGTCTTCTCTTATTGGCAGACACCACGGGATCGCTTTCGCGTGCAGTCATGAAGGATATAGGCCGACCTGGTATATTAGCCCCTTGGTGATGGCGCTGGTAGAAAAACACTGCCAATGCATCACCAACATTTGGGGCTAAGATGTTATGACCTTTGTGATATCATTGGCTTACTTACTCTTCAATTCGTGCAACAGTGATTAGCAGTGGGCGGTATACACCTAGATGGACACGCTGATGGATGACAGAAAGATGACGGATGAACAATTAAATGTAGCTTGTTTCATATGCGCAATTTTACCACTTGACAGATTCCTCTCAATGATTTTCACGAACTAGTTTTCTATTCGATACGTCAGATAGGTTCCTCACGACGTTTCGACGCTGAGGACGAAGCGAATTGCCTAGAACTAGTATCATTTTGATTACATTAACAGCCTGTAAATGTCACACTGCTGGACTAAGGCTTCCTTTTCCTTTGAGGACAAGGTTTTGAACATATTCCACCACGTGGAATGCACATGTGATAGAATTTCGATAAAATTAAACACATAAATATTCAGTGGTGCTGGCCTGGGTTTCAACCCACAATCATTATTGTTACGATACACACGTTCTAACCACTGAGCATCTCGGCTTTCGCGGCTCGGCATGTCTGTTTGATTAAGAACACGTTTTCCAAATTATAAAAACGCTAATTTCCTTAAACTTACAGCGCAATCGTAAACAGCTCGTCACAGGGGCGCACTTGTAGTAGTGAATGAATGAAATAAATAAATTAGAACAAAAGTCTTTGAAAACCTAGGCGGTCTATTAGACCTAGGTATTGTTCACCAACCCTCGACAAAGCTAGCCGCTGTTCCAACCAGTCGTGCGTGGTCACGCGCGCTACTGATATTCGTTTGATTTCTAATGCTCTTCACAGTACAATGTGATTATGTAAAACTATTATAATGATTTCCTTCGTTGAATAAATTATGATTTATGAAGCTTATTTAAATAGATTTAAATTTGAGTTGCAATTCGATGCGAACCGGCCACCACTGCGATTCTATAGGCGTTCACTTTTTATCAATTCGTGAAATGTTAAAATCAAATAAAATTTTGGGGTGTGTTTTTGTAATATTAACACAACCGCTTTTAACTAAATGCATGCCTATTTATGTATTCATGGTACATATACCAAAATAACGTGTTTGCAATTTTTGGTCTGTGTTTTTGCTCCCGCTAATCTCTGGAACGACAAGACCAATTTTGACGGGACTTTCACTGGCAGATAGCTGATGAAATAAGGAGTAACTTAGACTACAACTATTACTACACTAAGTTATGGGTACAAATTGTTATTGCAATAGTCAATTTCGCATGTAACACTATTCGACTATTGAGGCTAATTTTTGAATAGGACTTACGAAAACAACAAATTAAAAATAAATAACCGACTTCCTTCCAGTAGGATTAATATTCTTCAAAATAGAGAAGGCTGTTATCCAGACTTACGTCATTACCAGTCCTTTCAGCTTTCTCAATTTGCCTCATAATAACAGCTCATCAGCCATGTATATTTCTGTTTACAGGTGGAGGCTGCACGTTCCCCGCCGAGTGGACGGGCAGCTGGTTCCAGTCAGGTTATCTAGGGTTAATAGCCATAAACTCGACGCACATACAGTCGAAGGGCGAGTGCTCGGAGACGGAATCGTACGACAAGTTCCTTTTGTACGACAGGTGAGTTAGTTTGCCAGATATTTTACAAGAAAGATCTAGCGAATATTGTCAACAACAACAACAACAACAGCCTGTAAATTCCCACTGCTAGGCTAAAGGCCTCCTCTCCCTTAGAGGAGATGGTTTGGAATATATTCCACCACGCTGTTCCAATGCGGGTTGCTGGAATACACATGTGGCAGAATTTCTATGAAATTTGTCACATACAGGTTTCCTCACGATGTTTTCCTTCACCGCTGAGTACGAGATGAATTATACAGACAAATTAAGCACATGAATCAGCGGTGCTTGCCTGGGTTCGAACCCGTAATTATCGGTTAAGATTCACGCGTTCTAACCACTGGGCCATCTCGACTCAGGATATTGTCCTAATGATGGAATGAATTACATGGTGATTAGTGGCACTACTTGTCATGGACGAAATAGCCCAGTGGTTAGAACGCGTGCGCCTTAACTGATGAATGCGGGTTCAAACCCAAGCACCGCTAAATAGTTCATCTCGTTCTCGGCGGTGAAGGAAAACATCGTGAAGAAACTTGCATGTAACTAATTTCAACGAAATTCTGCCACATATCTATCCACCAACCCGCATTGGAACAGCTTGGTTCAATAAGCTTCAAACCCTTATCCTTAAAGGGAGAGGAGGCCTTAGCCCAGCAGTGGGAAATTTATAGGCTGCAATAAACTAGCGACACGTCCCGTTTACTATGAATTTCAAATTTCTAGACTAGTATTGGATATTTTTGGCTGCGTTTTGATGGTCCTCAGGGCAAATAGCATGGTATACTAGAAATATTATATATTCAGAAATGCAATAATAGCGTCATTTTGAGCACCGAGCTTTTATGGTCACTAAATCTTTTATGGGACCATAATATGAGGTTTTACAAGCGGGATCTCAGAAAATTTTCAAAATTTTACGTTGTTGAATTTAAAATTTTGCAGACTTACTTAGAATAAGAAAGAAAGCCTGATACAGTAAAAGTTTAGTGTGTATTCGGCAGTTAATGTCCTACGGATGAGACACGCCATACTCCTCATTTTGAGAAGAACTGCTCCACTATTTGCTATGTATTCACTGCTTTCAACAACAACAACAACAGCTCGTCAATTTCCACTGCTGACCTAAGGCCTCCTCTCCCTTTGAGGAGGAGGTTTGAAGCATATTGCATCACGCTGCTCCAATCCGGGTTGGAGATTCACATGTGGCAGATTTTTTTTGGAATTGGATACACGCAGGTGTCTTTACGATGTTTTCCTTCACCGCCGAGCATGAGATTAATTATAATATAAACACAAATTAAGCACATGAAATCTCTGTGTTGCTTATACTGGTTTGAATCTTCCTTTATCATACAAATTAATGGTAGTTTTTTTGTGTGTGTACATATATAATGAATTTAATTGTTTTTGTTGTATTTATTTCCAGGAGTTTTGACTGCTACAGGTGTATGGTCATACACGAGAAACACAAGTATGTTCTGCAATATAAAGAAAGTAAGTTGATTGTTTATTTTGTGTGTGGGTACTACCGACTCATCAGATATACTTCTTTAATGAATTACACTACAGGGCATTGATTAATTAGGCGGTAATAATATAAACATGTATAATGATCAAATCCTTCTTTAAAATTTATGGATTTCAGCAAAGATACTGGAGCTATAACGTTCAAAAAATGTTTTTGGGTACCAAGAAAAGACTTTTTTATAATTTTTAATTGCTTATTATAATATTTTAATACATTTTATAATATAAATGTATTCGTCATCAGGTCAATAGAACACGAGATCATGATCAACCTCACAATTGACACTGTAATAAACATTCGTGTTTTGATTTCTGATATGTAAAATGAGTCTTATCAATGTTTCAGCGTTCTGCAGTCAGAAGGATTCGCTCTCGTCGATCTGCGACGAGATCAGCGGTGACGCGCCGCTCTACTCCATGTTCAGGAAGGAGCCGAGACCGGAGCCTCAGCCCTGCCCCTTCCACCCCGCGCCCTTCACGTTCACTTACAGCAGGTATGGTTATCTTAACCTTTGAAATAACTACTACTAATAGTTTTGCTTACGGATAGTATTATTGTCTAAGAGGTTTATAAATATAAATAAATATTGGACAACATCAAATACATTACTCTGATCCCAATGTAAGTAGTTAAAGCACTTGTGTAATGGAAAAGCAGAAGTAACGAAGGTACCACAAACACCCAGACCCAAGACAACATAGAAGACTAATGAACTTTTTCTACATCGAATCGGCCGTGTATCGAACCCAGGACCTCGGAGTGGTGTACCCATTAAAACCGCTGTACACTAGTGTGTGTATGCTCGACCACGGAGGTCGTCAAAAAGAGATTGTCAACGTTTAATGCTAAAAAACGGATAGTAGTTTAAATAGAAGATGACAAATACTGCCGTTACATCAAGTGAAACCTCATTATTGGAACAGTACCAATACCTTATACCCGAAACGAACAGACAAACAGATGGATAGATACAGATATACAAATTGATACATAATAGGTAGAAAACTGTAAAAATTGTGTTCGGTCAAAATACAAACAAACATATAAACATTCGTAGCCTATTCCAATGGAAGTAGGAAAAAAGATTTACTTATTTCATGCGACTTGCTTGCACTACTAAGAGTTTATGATTGATATATCTTCATTTAAATAATACAACACTATTACACTTAACTACTTATATACATTTTCATTTCACTTCCAAAATTCCGATATCAGTTTCGTCGACGTTCAAAACGCCATTTTTTCACAAATCCATTGTGGATATAATAGATAGATTATTATCATAGATTTCCTGTGCTGTCAGATTTTGTTTTTTTTTGACTTTTCTTTTCTTATGGTTGGAATAGAGTATATAGCCTTATTAAAACAAATGCTCTGTCTCGTTCCAGGGGTTCGGGAGACTGTGCGTATCCGCCTTCCCGTGCGGAATCCTGCACGGACGACTCAAGGCTACTGCTGAGATACATGGCCTGTCCAGATGTTCCCGGCACGGAGAGCAATGGTAATTAAACGATCTTTATTCATCGCGAATATTTCGAATTACTTCACTTCACTTAATTGTTAAAGACGATTCAAAAGTGCTTGTAAAAGCCCACTTGAATAAAGTTTATTTTAATTTGATTTGAATCTAAACATCAAATCATTGTGACGCAGTAAGTCATTCTCGATCGGTAAAGCAGATTATCGCTCGTACTGAGCACACGAAAATAGATCTTAAGGCGACGAACTTTTTCTTACCCTGACTGTACATTAAAATTATTTTTATTTTATTACATTTACAGGCTGTACTTTATACTTTCATAAAAATATCTTATCATAGTAAATTAGTTACAAAAACGTATAAAACTGGCAACATTTACATATTGTGAATAAAGTTTATTTTGATTTCGATTGTTCTGATGGGCACCATCAGCGTTGAGAACTCAGATATCATCTCACCCACCATTCAGGCTGGAACACACCAATAAAAGTATTGATGTTTGGTAGTGTAATATCTGATGAGTGGATAGTGATCGTAGCCATAACAGACTTGCTTAAATTTCGGTATAAGCCGCATGGAAAGTATTCAGTAGACTTTTAAGATGTATTCATTTTACTTGGTGGTAGGGGCGTTGTGCAAGCCCGCCTGGGTAGGTACCACCCACTCATTAGATATTCTACCGTTAAAACAACAGTACGCAGTATTGTCGTGTTCCGGTTTGAAGGGTGAGTGAGCCAGTGTAACTAAAGTAAAGGAACAAGGGACATAGCATCTTAGTTCCCAAGGTTGGTGGCGCATTGACGATGTGAGGAATAGTTAATATTTCTTACAGCGTCATTGTTTATGGGTGATGTTGACCACTTACCATCAGGTGGCCCATATGGCTGTTGGCTCGTCCGCCAACCTATAAAAAAAAAAAGATAAGAGTATGTTTCATATTGAGGTGTGAAGTAACCTGCATTTCCTGCTACTGCTACCAACTAGCTTAAGTTTCTTAAATCAAATCAATTTATTCAAGTAAACTTCACAATGAAGCGTTTTTGAATCGTCAATAATCAAATACTACCACCGTTTCGGAAAGCAGCTTCTAGCGAGAAGAAACGGCAAGAAACTCGCATAGTTGCTCTTTTCAAATAAACACATTTACAATGCTGTTATTGACAGTAATTAGCGTCCTATGATGGAACCCGAGCCTAACTCCAGGCGTTTCTTTCTAAAAAGTACTCTTTTAATGAATAGTATGATTTATTTATTAATTTAGTCTTAATAATATTTTTAAATTTTGAAAATGGTAAATTGATTATATTTTCCGGTATCTTATTATATATGCGTATACCATTGCCCAAAAACGTTCTATTTACCGTATGCAAACGGAAACTGGGGGTTACGAGTTTATTCTTATTTCTTGTATTAATAGTATGTACATCAGCATTGATAGAATAATTTTTAATATTCTTTTGTATAAAGATTATATTATCATAAATATATTGTGAAACAGCCGTTAATACACCTATTTCTTTAAAATTTTCGCGTAATGATGTCCTGGAGCTAATATTGTAAATAGAGAGACCTCTTATTTCTCAAATTTGCCCTGAATGAGTTTAAGATTTTTTTTTTTGGTCAATTTTCAGTGGAAGAACTGGTTTGCCTGGCGACTTGGAAGGAAGGTTCGACGAGGTACCTCGTGGGTCAGATCTCTCAAGTGCAGAGGAGGAACTCCATCGCTTCGGACGAAGACACTTATAGGTAACATTCGATTACCTACCTAACATTACACATGAATGGAAAATGAAATAAATGTTGTTTGTTTTAGTAACTTTAGTTAGTATTTTTGACGTCATGTGAATACGGGTTCATAGAATTAGTCATATCATTAGAATAGTAAAACATAATGATAACAGGAAGATCTTGATTGATTGCGCCTGTTCTGAAGACTGTACCGAACTGTTCTGTACTGCAGACTATCTTTATTGCTCAAGATGGTCTGCAAAAAAATATAGATGTTTATTTTGGAGACTGATTGATATATTTTGACATTATTTATGACGCGTCGTTATGGATACGTTCAATAAATATTCCTATGGAAAAGATAGTATTTGAATTTTGACAAATCAATCTTTTTCTTAGACAATGACCAATAATATTATTTTAATTTGAATTGACCAATTTCAATAGGCTATTTGAATGGTTATTAAAATCCATTTTATATTATTTAGTAGAGGTTAAGGACCCGGAACCAGAACCCAGTAAAAGTAGATTTTTTTATTTCTAGTACATATTTGCCGAAAAATATAAAAAATCCATATTTAATTAACGCGCGAAAACGCTACTTGGATAATATGGCGCTGCAATGGGGTCGTCACTTTGCTGTATTTTAATCTGTGGTACATATAGTAGAAAAGCAAGGTTTACAACAAAGTGACTTCATCATAAGCCCGGCCAATCAGGAGCGTTTTGTGTCACTTGACAAACTTTTGAAAAAAATGCATTTTTATTTATTGATTTTTGAATAAATTAAGTATTATTTTCAAGTTTCGTTAGTAAATAACCATTTTTAAACTCATAATATATATACACTGATTACAATAATTCACAATTTATTTTTCGCATTGTCAAATAGCCTATTGCCAATAATTCACTCTTGTGAATCTACCTACCTGGTCTGGTTTTAACAGTCGATATTCAAATATGGAACGCTACAGATAATCAATAATCGTGTAATGATTCACAACTCCAGATGCTTCATCTACAAGGGCCAGCACGGCGACAAGAGTACGTCGTACATCATAGCGCAGTCGGGCGACGCAACCTGCAACGGCCTTTCCTCCCCCACCGACGGCAGCCGGACCATGAAACTTACCACCAGTAAGTGGGGGGGGGGGGGGCATACAAGCTGAGACGCTTGTCAGGAGAAACATTTTACAAACAAGAACAGCCTGTAAATTCCCACTGCTGGGCCTCCTCTCGGTTTGAGGAGAAGGTTTTTGGAACATATTCCACCACGCTGTTCCAATGCGGGGTGGAATGCACATGTGGCAGAATTTCTATGAAATTTGTCACATGCAGGTTTCCTCACGATGTTTTCCTTCACCGCTGAGCACGAGTTATAAAGACAAATTAAGCACATGAATCAGCGGTGCCTGCCTGGGTTTGAACCCGCAATCATCGGTTAAGATGCACGCGTTCTAACCACTGGGTCATCTCGACTCGTTAACTACTAACATTTTAACTTTGCCGTTTCATACATTTTTTCCCTCTGATTGGGTTGTCTGGAAGAGATGGCTAATAATCCATAAGTCCGCCCGTTGTATAACATTTTTAATGTACTTCATTTTTTATATTCTTTTTTTGTATTTTATTTGTGTTTTGTTTGTGGTGTGTAATAAAGAATAATTCATTCATTCATTCAATTAATTCAAGTCATTTGTAAAAAATACTTTGGTAAAGCAGGCTTATAAGGTGGAATGCTGATACTGTATGCTATGCTAATGCTACAGATTTTTTCTTTTTTCGTTACTATATTGTCCATATATTACATACAAAAAACTTCCTATCGATCAATCTATCTATTAAGAAAAACTGCATCAAAATCCGTCGCGTAATTATAATGACAGCGGTAAGCGACTTTGTTTTATACTATGTAATGATACAAGGTCATACCACGACGTTAAAAAAGCGTCGAAATAATACTTCTTGATTTCTAGGCAGGCATATATTAAATAAATATGTAATTGTATTTAACTAACATGGCTATATTTTTAAATGTTGAAAAACAGTAACTACTGAGTTTCTTGTCGGTTCTTCTCGGTAGAATCTACATTCCAAACCGTAGCTTCACTTAATTCTTAATTGACGATTCAAAAGTGCTTGTAAAAGCCTACTTGAATATAATTATATTTTGATTTGATTATCTCAAAATTATTTTGAGTCGAATATGGCCATACTGTTTTTTTTATGGTATAGATTGGCGGACGAGTATATGGGCCACCTCATGGTAAGTGATCACCATCACCCATAGACAATGACGCTGTAAGAAATAATAACTATTCCTTACATCGTCGATGCGCCACCAACCTTGGGAACTAAGATGCTATGTCCCTTGTGCCTGTAGTTACACTGGCTCACTCACCCTTCAAACCGGAACACAACAATACTGAGTACTGTTATTTGGCGGTAGAATAACTGATGAGTGGGTGGTACCTACACAGACGGGCTTGCACAAAGCCCTAACATCAAGTAAAAGTAAGTTTGCTTGATGTTGCTTAATTGTATCGTTTCGTATTCCAGGTGACGATGAACACAATCGCTGTCACTTCCCGAGCTGGATCGTGGATCATCACAAATGGTTCAGCCTCGACCACACCCACCAGTACCACTTCACCACCAAGAACGCTACCCTCAAGGTATCTTTTGTGAACTCCTCATTTCTTGTATAGTACGACACAACTTAGATGTAGCATCGGCAAATTCAATAAACCGCTGCCGATTTACACGACCAATAGAAATAGCTCCCTATCGCGCCATTCGACGCTATTCGTCGCTATAGATTCCCGCGTCAGTTCGACCCGTGAAAGCAAGAGTAATATATTAGGTCATATGATATTACAAGTTATTACCTACGTTTGTGTAAAGATCATATTCGCATGAGAAATTAATATTTATGATTTGGGATGGCATGCTACATCTAAGTTGTGTCAACATTATATTTTTTCGATAACTTTTGGGTATTGATTGTTTTATTTGCGGTGTTTTCTTTGAGTTGATGGGTGAGCCAATGTAACAATATCTAATTATGATTAGACTTATATATTACCGATAGTTAATTACTGTTTTATAAAAGCACAATCAAGAAGTGAACTTAACTTAAAATTGCTCTCCTAAAATGGTTAAGATGCATGCATGAACAACTGTATTGAAAAATATATATATCTTTTAAAAAAGTATATCAATAAAAGCAAAAGTCTAATTTTTCTCCGCCCAACTACGCTATAGCGTTGACATTTATTTCCTTGACATTTTTTTGCCAACCTACTAGAAGTGTGTACATCGGTTTTAATGGGTACGCCTCTCCGAGGTCTCGGGTTCGATTCGAGTCGATGTAGAAAATGTTCATTAGTTTTCTATGTTGTCTTGGGTCTGGGTGTTTGTGGTACCGTCGTTATTTCTGATTTTCCATAACACAAGTGCTTCAGCTACTCACATAGGGATCAGAGTAATGTATGTGATGTTGAAATAAAACTAATTATAACGGATTTGAATCGCGTATATTAATTATTTTTGGCATCCCGACGTTTCGAGCACTTTACAGCGTTCAAAAATAATTAATATACGCGATTCAAAACCTTTATAACTAGTTTTATTTCAATGTGTAATCGCGAAAATTTATGACAACAGTATGTGATGTTGTCTCATCTTTATTTAATTTTTTTTTTTTTTTTGTGAATGATAATATCTGCGATATTGTTTACAGATAATGAACACGGACGGTTCTTTCGAAGAGAAGCGACTCGTGTGTCACTCCATACTTGAACAAAAGGACAAGAAGCATATAAAGCTGGTAGCGCACGTCACCAAGGGATGGTGAGTGTTCTAGAACTATCCATTAGCGGATGAGAACTCTACCATCCAGGGATGAACTAAGCTATCCTAAGTTTGAATGTTTTTTGAATTATGAGAGACGGAATATCTAGTACAGTGAGTGGAAATTTGTGAACTAAAATATATGTTGGATAGTCTTGGTCTCTAGCTGAGATGACCCAGTGGTTAGAACGCGTGCATCTTAACCGATGATTGCGGGTTCAAACCCTGGCAAGCACCCCTATTTATATGTGCTTAATTTGTCTTTATAATTCATCTCGTGCTCAGCGGTGAAGGAAAACTTCGTGAGGAAACCTGCATGTGTCTAATTTTATCGAAATTCTGCCATATGTGCATTCCACCAACCCGCATTGGAACAGCGTGGTGGAATATGTTCCAAACCCTCTCCTTAATGGAAGAGGAGGCCTATTCTCAGCAGTGGGAAATGTACAGGCTGTTACTTTACTTTTTTTTTTAGTCTTGGTTCTGTAATCATTATAAATGGAAACTGATCAGTCTGGAGTAAATTCCAGATCAGTCCAAATTTTCTGACATAATTTAAATGAATTTTTGAAGATATTACACATTTAAAACGCAGTTACATAGCGGTTTTGTATTGTCTTACGGCAAAAAACTGGGAAGGTTGTAAGACACTCGTGAAGTATATTTAGTATCACCCGTGCGAAACTGGGGCGGGTCGCTATTATATAAATATAAAGAGTCAGTATGAGTCAGAACTTTTATGTATGATAAATATGTACGACACAAATTAGATGTAGCATTGGAAAACGCAATGGAATGAAATTAAAACCGATTACTGCCGATTCACACAACCAATAGAAATAGCTCCCTATCGCGCCACTCGACGCTATTCGTCGCTATAGATTCACGCGTCAGAGAAAGCAAGTGCATGTTAATCGACGCGTCAAATTGTCGAATACATTAGGTCATATGATATTACAAGTTATTACGTTTGTGCAAAGATCATATTCGCGTGAGGAATAAATATTGATAATTTGGGATAGCGTACTCAATTCGGATGTGATCGGTTTTACGAATTTTGCCGATGCGACATCTAAGTTGTGTCGTACTATACTTAATTCAAGTAGGCTTATATAATCACTTTTGAATAGTCATTTATCAACTATATTAAATGAAGCTACCATCGGTTCGGAAAGTGGGTTCTACCGAGAAGAACGGACAAGAAACTTAATAAGTATATAATGTAATACATTTTTTATACATACTCTATTTAAATAACTCGCATACTAAGACATCTTATAAGCACGAACAACACTCACTCATACTAATGCAAATCGATAATAATTTGACGTGGAGGGGAGCGCCTTCGTTGTGTCGTACTATACCTGTATAAGAAATCTAAATGTTGATGTATAATTTGGGTGTATCTGCGTTCCAGCATGTCGGGCCACGTGTGCCTGAAGTTCTTCCGGCGCGAGGGCAGCATCCTGGAGCTGCAGCAGGGCGCCGAGCTGTGGGAGCAGCCGCAGGACGCCTGCGCCGAGCCCGACGGCCCGCCCTTCGTCACGCTCATCAGTGAGTCTATGCTTGGAGTGTTCCTTGGAAAAATCCTTTGAGTTATGGACAAAGTTAATTTGGGAGTGATATTTAAGTGATGATTAGTTAAGGGCACAGTGGTTACAATGTGTGGATCTTTACTAATTATTGCGGGTTCAAACTCGGAAAAGAGTCACTCAATAGTCACTCAATAGAAACACAAGTCAAGCAACATAATATGTGGCTTGATATAATGAATCGAAAAGATTATATTTAGTCATAATTAAAGTTCTAAAAATAACGTGGCTATCCAATGGAATAAAGTAACTTGGTAGGATTTGTTTGTTCTTGTAAAGCGTTACAGAAAAAGGATATTAGAAGTACTACATATTTTTAAGATTAATCCATAATGGATTAATAATAATGCAATATAAGTAACGCCCGTGTCTCCCCGCAGCGACGTCGCTGACGCCGCAGCCGTGCCCGCTGGCCGGACGCTACTCCGTGCGCGCGCCGCGCTCCCGCCGCCGCAGAGACGGTACCCCTAACACTTATTTATTTATTTTTTCATTTGTTCGTTCGTTCGTTCATTCGTTCATTCTTTCATTCATTCATTCATTCATTCATTCATTCATTCATTCATTGATTCATTCATTCATTCATTCCTTCATTCCTTCATTCATTCATTCATTCATTCATTCATTTATTTGCGGTTTCATGCTCACACATACAATTAAACTTTAGTTTACATGAAATAAACCCTGCTAGGGCGTAGCAAATGTTAGAGAGACGGACGTTATATCACAATTTTATCTGTCAGATATTCCTCGAGGGTGTAATAGCATTTTTTTTTAAGAATTTCTTTTAACTTATTTGGGTAGCTTAGTTCATTTATATTTTGCTTAAATACGTCCGGCAATTTATTGAAAATTTTTATGCACATAGCATGTGTGCCCGATTGATGAAGTTTCAGTTTTACCACTTACCCATAATACGACACAACTTAGATGTCGCATCGGCAAAATTCGTAAAAACCATAACATCCGAATTGAGTACGCTATCCCAAATCATCAATATTTATTTCTCACGCGAATATGATCTTTGCACAAACGTAATAACTTGTAATATCATATGACCTAATATATTCGTCAATTTGACGCGTCGATTTACATGCAATTACTTTCTCTGACGCGAGAATATATAGCGACGAATAGCGTCGAATGGCGCGATAGGGAGCTATTTCTATTGGTTGTGTAAATCGATAGTAATCGGATTTTATTTTCATTCCATTGCGTTTTCCGATGCTACATCTAACTTGTGTCATACTTATACCTTTATAGCTGTCACCGTCATTGATGGTATATTTGTCTGATTTGAAGTCAGTTTTAACTATTTTTTGGCGCTTTTCATTCCATTGCGTTTTCCGATGCTACATCTAATTTGTGTCTTACTATACCTTTATAGCTGTCACCGTCATTGGTGTATATGTCTGATGTGAAGTCAGTTTTAACTATTGTTTAGTACTTATAGTGACGTCAGCAAATTCACCCTATTGTTTAACGCTAAAATTCTCGTTATAGTGACGTCATAATTTCACCAAATATATCTGAGTGTTATGTTAGTGTTCGCAGACGAGTCGCAGTCGGCGGTGGCGCCGTGCGCGGGGGCGGAGCCCGACAGCGCTCGCGTGGGCTGCGGCCGCGACCGCGACACCATCGAACTGCGATCCGCATGCGCCTCCACCGGTGAGACGCTCGTATTACTCAGACTCAGACTCAGACTCTTAATATAAATATATAAATATGAGACAACATCACATACATTACTCTGATCCCAATGTAAGTAGCTGAAGCACTTGTGTCATGGACAATCAGAAGTAACGACGGTACCACAAACACCCAGACCCAAGACAACATAGAAAACTTATGGTTATCTACATCGACTCGGCCGGGAATCGAACCCGGAGTGGCGTACCCATGAAAACCGGTGTACTCACCATTCGACCATGGAGGTCGTCAGAATAATAATATATAGTCTACTTGGTAGTAGGGCTCTGTGCAAGCCCGTCTGGGTAGATACCACCCACTCACCAGTTATTCTACCGCCAAATAACAGTACTCAGTATTGTTGTGTTCCGGTCTGAAGGGTGAGTGAGCCAGTGTAACAGGCACAAGGGACATAACATCTTAGTTCCCAAGGTTGGTGGCGCATTGACGATGTAAGGAATAGTTAATATTTCTTCCAGCGTCATTGTCTATGGACGATGGTGACCACTTACCATCAGGTGGCCCATATGCTCGTCCGCCAACCTATTCCATAAAAACAAAATCAAACCTACGAGATGAACTGCTCTCTCATTAATCAGATCGCATGATTATATATAAACGATACAAATCATGTGCAATAATCATTAGAAATTATCGGAATAATATAAATTACAAAGGATTTGTAATAATACCATACTATACCATTTTCTTTGGGAGGTCGTTCCGTGGAATGATCTCTATTAGCATAGGATTGTCGATATATATGAATGCATTCGTTCTGTTATATTGTGTAATAAGATTATAACCCGCCACCCCCGCAGCGTACACGTGCTACGGCAGCTGGCGCGAGGGCGCGCGCGGGTTCGTGGTGGCCGCGCCGCGCGCGCGCCCGCCCGCCACGCTCTGCCTCGTCTACACGCTGCGCAACGGTAAGTGACACACACACACACACACACACACACACACACACACACACACACACACACACACACACACACACACACACACACAGACACAGACACACACACACACACACACACACACAGACACAGACAGACACAGACACAGACACAGACACAAACACAGACACACACACACACACACACACACACACACACACACACACACACACACACATAGACACAGACACAGACAGACACAGACACAGACACACACAGACACAGACACACACACACACACACACACACACACACACACACACAAACACACACACACACGCCCCCCCACTGTGTCACGCTATAAGTGTGCCGTGTTTCCTGACCTCATGAAACATAGTAGAGTATTACCAGTATCTAAGTCAGGTAGTACATCAGACCCCAGCAACCATAGGCCCATCAATGTATTACTAAATCAAATGCTAGTACATTTTAAAAATAAGTTGCTACACAACAAACTATTTGGATTTACTTTGGGTCGCTAAATATTAACACGGCCCAGGAGGAGTCGCAGGATGCCTTAGGGAAGTTTTGTGATTTATCTTAGGCCTTTGATTGTGTGCAACACAAAACTTTGGTCTGATAGCTACGTCATTGTAGAATTAGGGACACTGCACCCAGTCTTCTGATTTTGCATCTAAGCAATCGGATTCAGAAGATTGATGTAAATGAAAAGAGATATCCCGGGGCTCCAGTTATTGTGGGGGTCCCTCAAGGATCAATTTTTGGTTCATTTCTCTTGCTTGTTTATATAAATGACCTGCCAAATCTCTTACGTGATAAAATCTAGATAGTATTGTTCGCTGACGATACTTCTTCATTTTTAAAAATAAAAAGACGTCCTTCAATATATGACTGATGTGATGTGAACAATGCTCTCTCTGAAATAGTACATTGATTTAGTGTTCATAATTTAATGTTGAATAACAAAAAAGACAGAATTAAATTCACAACTCCTAATGTTAGATGTGTCAAAACGAATGTACTTTTGAACGGGGAAGCATTAGATGTTATAAAATCAACATTATAAGGTCCAATATGGCTCCTATCAAAAAGCGTGTGTTCTATTTCGAGTGTGACTTTTGACGTTGGCGTGTGTTTGCAGAGACGGGCGGCGCGGTGTCGCTGTGGCTGAGCGCGCGACGCGCGTGCGAGCGCGGCCCGCCACGCCGCGACGCCTACGACCTCAGCGGCAACGGTGCGCACCCCACCACACACACATCACACAACCCGTCCGAACATGACACCAAACAATTCAAAGCATATTTGATCCATCAACCCGCTTATAGCTCACCTGTCGCTAGTAGTACGCTAATAGAAAATAATCTTGCCTTAACAGATATAGATAGTAACATATTTTTGTTACTTCATATTATTACATTACATTTGATCATGATAGATGCCTTTGCTTCTATGGAATGAGATGATGATGATGATGATCAAATACAAAATTTTACCCAGAAAAACTTACTCATATTAAAATACAGACAAATATGTATGACTATGTTTATGTATTGTTCATAATCCATCTCTAATCCTACTTTAAAAGAAACTTATTTGGCAAACCCACATTGGAATGCCGTACTAGAATAAGCTTCTCCCTCAAAAAAAAGAAAACTTAGAATGAATACAATAAGTTGGATATTACATATTTTTGACTTCAAAAAAAGAAACACGTTATCACTTCAGAACCTCAGAACACTGTCATTTATAAAATAAACTTTGATGTTAGTTCAAATTGTATAAATGTCATTCCAGGCACGTGCGAGCAGAGCAGCAAATACAACAGCGCGGGCGTGCGAGCGGGACGGGCGGCGCGCTGGCTGGCGGCGCTTGCAGCGCTGTGCGTCGCTGCCAGGTGATATGACCGCTAGACGGACGACCGCTAGAGCGCTGCAGCGCTGCAGTGCGGCCTGTTAAGACTGCTTTACAATTGATACCGATCGATGAATTAACATTGTAATACCGTTTCGTTTCCCTAATTCTTTTCCTCAATATTTCGTATTGTATTTTAATAAATATACGATTATGTAACTAGATTTGAAAGTTGATAATGGAATCTATCGGGTTTGTTTGATTTTTTTTTTTTTTTTGACAATTGTATGGAATTAAAGTACCGCCTCCCAAGTATTTTACAGCCAATTATGTAATACGTAGTCGACTTGTTATTTATCAAATATAAATTATATTATATTCATATTAAACATTACCCAAAGTACACATACAAACATACACACACAAACATATAATTTTAATTAGGTATATTAAATAACAAAAACAATGAAAAAACACTAAAATTGTGACTATACTAACTAATATTAAAAATACGGCAATCTGTTTGTTTGTTATTTAAAGATATAACTACTTAAACTATCATCATAAAAGTTTTAAGCTATAAATATAGATATATGGGATATATATGGGGTCCACAACACTTAAACACCCCCCACAAACATACATTCGGGTGGGGAACTAGATCAATATAATTGGATGCTAGTATTTTGGAGGCGAAGATTTTAATCGTTGAATTAATAGCTTTTCCAGAGGAATTGTAATAATTTGTGAAATCGAATCTTAATACTTTATAGATTCCGTACTGGTCTTTTTTTCGAGTATTTTTGTGTTTTCTCTTAGATAGCGTATGATTTAATATTTATTGATTAATTATTATGATTATTAATTAATTATTCAATCGGGTAACCGTTTTTTATGAGGAATAATTTTATCCAGTACTATATTTGTCAACAGTTCGACTTAAAAAACCCAGTGTGAAATTTTTTACTGTTATTTTTCGAACGAACAACGCCATCTATGTGTCTAATTAGTGAACTATGTCATTAAAATTTGTTTACTCATTCAAAACGGTTACAATTGTAATGTGGGGTTGTATTCTGTATTTAATTTTCAGGGGGAGGAAAGGTAAATAAAATAAGATTAGCATATTTGTTAAGGGCTATGTAATATCGATTATTACAACACTATTCCGACGACTTTACTGAATCCATGAATTCAACCATAGATTATAAAGATCTCGACCAGTGACGTCATCTCAGTATTTAGGTCAATAGTTTATTTACCTTTTCTCCCGCCATAGGGAACCGTTGCAAGCAGTTATAGTTTTAATACTCAAGAGAATTAGGACTATTTTTGAACGAACAGCATACAGCGAGCCCCTATCGCCTGTTATGTAACTTCTAGGTTAGTCGGGAACTAAACAGAGTTAAAAATGAAACGAAGAAAAGTGATGATAATGTAAATATAAGATGATTTTTTTAAGAAATGATATAAATATGCAATTTTTAATGTTTCGTATGTATTTTTTGAAATTAGCCGTTACGTCCCGGAGAATTGGAAAAGAATAAATCGTATAATGGATTGTTACCATTTTGTACTTTTTTGGGACTTAATATTTATGATGTATATTATTGATAGATTAAAAAAAAAAACGCTTTTTCAGTATACATTTGTACGGTATGCTATACAGTTTAATGGTAAGTCTAAATTATTAAATAGATAGACTAAAATGTAGGACAATTGTGCTCAGCGTTATGATTTTCAAACGTCCATTTTGTTTTTACTTTGCAAGCGTTGTTGTCGAAATACGGACAGATGTTAATTGCATACATTATTCTAAATGATATTCGATATATTTATTAAATTGGTATACTTTTGTAGTTTACATTTTTCATGTCGTAATTTCGTGGTATTATGATTCAGTACAACTAATACTATATTTTTTTTTTGGATTATTATTATTGTTGACGTCGGAATATGAGAAATGTATCTGAAATCGAAGAGGGCTGTTGTTTCAGTGGCGCCCCCAAACGTGAGAGGTATTTTTCAAAGATCCTTGATAGTAACTAAATAAATTTAAATATTTATTGTACTCCAGTGTTGCCCAGTCAAATAGAGTTTAGAAAAAAGGCCATTAACAAAAACTGGCTTTAAAGAGTATATTATTTGTAAGAATAACTATAGTCCCGATAAAACCCAGTTAATTTGACATTTGTAAATACCTCGACACTAGCGCCTCTAGCGGCGAATGGACGCAACAGCCCTCTTTGATTTGACAGTGACGTCAAACACTTTTCGCGCCATTTTTTCGTTCATTAGCTTTTTAAAAGACGCTTCACGCGAACGCTATACATAAAAATCCTGACCAATAGTAGGTAAAATATAATTGCTCATAAAATAGTGTGAAATTTTATTTGTGATATAAAAATTACTTAAGGTTAAAAAAAAAATAAAAATATGTAAATAATTACTAGACTCGAGTTCCTGACATTTTTTCTTTTCCGACTTTTTTGTGATAATTTTTGAATATTCGAAAATAGTTTGTAAGTGAAGAATTGAATATGTCAATGCTTGCCTACACAGACCTATTAAAAAAAAAAAGAATATAAAACCTAGCCGAAAAAGATATTGTAAATAAATTTAGCCGATAATTTATATACCAATATTTTATAAGTGTAACGCATTTAAAAAAAAAATACAGGACGAAAGTATTAATTTAAAAAAAAATAAATAAAAAATAACCGAAGATAATAAATAGCGTTTAAATGAACTGTAAAGGAATTCGAAAAGCCATTTTTAAAATAAAGTGTTGAATGCACAGTACGATAAGATAACTCACAACGTAGTCATTAAGGCAGCTTACGTTATTTCATTTTTATTTATTATTAATAAATAAATTTAAATAAAAAAAAGTTATAAATAAGATATATTTCACATTGTGAATAATTGCACTGAAATTTTTATGTATTTAAAAAAAAATATGTAATAATCTATGGGAATTGTATTTTGTATGATTTCCGGGCCGTTCCGTTCGCTTACTCCGTTTGGTAGCTGATAAGCATTTGTTGATCGTTTTAATGATTTTGCTTTCCGTTCTCGCAATGGTCTCGCCATGGAATACGATTTGTAACTATTACCGTATAAGCCTATTATTATATTTTGATTACTGAAATATATTTAAAAATCATACTTTGTTTTATTTTAAATATCCCTATATATTCGTTTTTTTTTTTTATTATTGAATGGTTTTTGTTATTGGACTTAGTACTTGAATATGTTTATTTTAAATTAAATTTTATATTTCACCGTATGCATCGCCTATTATTAATCATAGTAAATTCGGGGTCTCCCGCTGGATACAGATAACAAAAAATAAATAATTAACTCTAACTTAGTAAGGCATGATATTGCTCTGACTATTGTAACGATATGCTAAGCCGAGCCAAAGTTAGCTAAGCCAAACTAAGTCAAGCCAAGCCAAGCCAAGCCTTGGAATTGAACAGCCGACCCATTCTTTTCCAACCGTCAACTAATGAGTTTATCCATAAGAAACTGTCGCCATGGCATCTGATATAGAACAACAAAAAGAAAAGAGAGTGTCGCGATAGCAACGAAAGGATAGAAGAATAACAGGGTGAAGTAAATATATAAAAGGGTGGTTAATAATAAAAAATATTGAATAAGAATTTGTCTTTTTGTCCTTCGTTTCACTATATAATCGTATAACCATTTACGGCCCGCGCATCTTCCTTTCGACCCATGAATATTTTGTAAAAAAGTTGACAAATATATTAAACATACAAGAAATAGTGTCACAAACAACCTCAAGTTAGTTTCCTATTTAGGTCGTTTGTAGTTTTCATTTCTTTATTTTTCCAAGCCCAAACATAAACATAATGTAAGTATAATGTCTACGAATTAAATTCTGTATCTTTTAACAATTTACAGTAGTATTTTTGTTTTTTCTATGAAATATGGCTTCCAAGGTTAATATCGAGACTGCGGCCCGCCTATACTTTATTTGGTCAAAAGCCCTTGCCTACCAAAAGGTTGCCGACCGCTGCATTAAATTAATATGTTGTCTGTAAAATTAAAACAACTGCAAAGTAAAAGTAAAGTAAAAGTTTTAATAATAAACCTGTTTATATTTATAATTTAAATAACCGCTTTCTACTTAACACGTTCACTGCCACCTAAATTTTTCCTATGCTTATAGCGATGCCGGCATACATAATGCCGCGAACACGCTAGGCGTGTCCCCGGCATCGCTAGATAAATTGTATGGACAAGCGTAGCGTGTCCACTGGCACAGGAACAAAAAAATTATTATTTTTTTGTTAAAACGGTCTTTGTTAGTTAATATTTCTTGTGTTATGCAATAATTAAGGTGTTTAGAATAATGTTGTCAGTGTTTTATCCTGGATTATGTCAAAAAACCGCTTTTATGGTAAGTAAACATCATAATGTAATCAGTGGTTGTAAAACTTTTAATAAATTCCCACATATCATATTTATATTGGTGTCGAATTTGATATATACTTTTTATCGCGTTATGATTTAGTTCTTATTTCAATAAAAAAATTGTTCATGATATCTACTGTTACCTGTTATCTACTGTTGTATCCCTGCAAATGACGCGGGTCAGTTTGAAAGTAGCAAGGTATAATCAAATAAAATAAAATAGAACTTTCAATATAAATTAAAACAGAGTTTAAATTTCGCTTCATAAAATGTCCATAAAAATCCACCTTCTTTTTTTTGTTTTCTCAAATACATACTTATTAATTTCTAAAATCAATTTTTATCTCACTTGTTTCGTTCACTTTCTTATTAGTTGCTAGAAATGTTCAAAGGTCATAGGATATCGATTCGGTGCATATGTCTTGATTTATAATAATAAAGAACAATTAAATAAGTAATAATTAATAAACAAATAATTAAAAAATAATCAAGCTTCTTGTAAGCTAAATAGTCCAGGAATTTTAGCACCAAAAATCGGTCCGCTCTACATAAAATCCTTCTACGTGATTTTTCGATTGGATTAGGTCGGAGAGCATGAAATTTTCTACTAATTTTATATAAAACTTTTTGTACACACTTTTTTTACTAATTTTATACAAAAATTATTGATTTACTTTACAAAAACAAATAATTTGGTTTTTATTTACTTAAATATCTCGGAAAATATCAACAATAGAAGGAAAAGTTTGGTATGAAAGAGGTGGGAAATTTTGTTTTCTACAAGAAAGATCTCTTCGGTTTTTGACGTAAAACTTACCGTTTCCGAGATATATGCAAAAAAACGTTTTCCAAGATGGCGGCTAACGCTCGCGGTTTCGGACGACAGAAACTCGATTTTATATTTGGGGGGCACCCTCCGACATAATCCAATCGAAAAATCACGTAGAAGGATTTTATGCAGAGCGGATATCTAAAATCTTGGACTAAAACTCGTTTTATTGTTTAATTACTTCAATTCTTGTAACACGAATTTGAAGTTGACATGAGTTTACATTTTTAAGGTAAATCAGCCTTATTTAGTGTTTAATTTTATATATTTGGTGTATGTATGTGGTAGTTAATGATTAATCGAACTAACATATAGGTACTTGTAATACATAATCAGTATCAGTATCAACATAACACAAAGTAAGACAATTTACTATAAACTTTGTCATTAAATAGGAATGGCAGAATTACGGCTTATATAGTTTTACTACAAAGGTGTATAAATTTTTATAATAATAGATATTTGTACAAAAAAAAATGTAACAAAGTTCCGCAAATTTGAGAAAACAATAACAAAATTAGTTCAATTGTCACCAAATATGCCATAAATAAAATGTGGTTTGTTGAAAAAACAGTTTGACAATCTATGATTATCCTTAATAAGTGAACAAGCCTAGCGTGTCGCCGGCATTACGAAAGACATTTTTTTTCTAAAATAAAAAAATATATTAATTTTAACGGGCCACTTAAAAACTCAGTAGCTTATCGCTTGAAGATTGCACACAATTAGTTTGAATGAATAATTTAGCCTAGTTTTTAAGATATCACTGAAATTCTTAGAACAAGCCTAGCGTGTTCGCGGCGTGGCTATAGAAATTCGCATGAACACGCTAGGCGTGTCGCTGGCACTGAACGTGTTAACAAACATGTACATATATGTGAAGATAGTCATACTATATTTTTTTATTCACTTTAAATTATTGATGAACAACGTACAAACTGCTAGTTAAATCCTGACCCATCAAACAAGAACAATATCTAGAAGAAAATAAACTCTAAATTATATCTCTTTTGAAAATGTATAACAGGATCATAAAAAAAACCACAAAAATAAATTTTTCATTTATTTATTTTTTTAATATTAACCAATGATCTCTTAAGCAAATACAGTATAGCGCAGCAGATCGTAATGTACAAGATCCGGTCTCGAACAGAACACCACATACATACAGATGTTAGTACATAATTATATATAGATAAACACTCGCAGACCGACAAATAGCAGTTATAATATATTACAAATTATTTCACGAACACTTCAAAATATATCAATGAGATTTATTGATGTTTACGAATTTATATATTATAATAAAAACTATATTATATACAGGTTAATTAAATAAAAAAAAATAAGCACAGATAATATAGAATATAACTGAGAAAAGAAAAAATTAGCTAACTTTTTTTTTGTGGGTCAATTATATAAATTCTAAACATCAATATCAAGACCTGAAAACATTTTTGCCCTTAACAATTACTGAGTACAAAATTACACTCTTTTTTTAATTAAAATATATTTAAACCTTATAACATTCGAATGAAGGCAACCTTTACAAATGATAATTGCATTGTTTCGAATTTTTTAAAGCCATAAACAATACGATTTACTTTTTTTGATAAAAAAAACTTAACATCGTAACAATAATCCAATAAATATTAAAAAAAATACACCAACAAAGAAATATTTTGTAAAGCCATGACTATGTGAGTAAATTAAATGATCTATATCAAACAATGTTGCTATTATAAAAAAAAAAAACAATAATCGTTCTATTTCATTCATCCATTCAATATCAACTTTTATTTATAATTTTAACATTTTCAAGCATTTTACATATTTTCTCTTAATACAAAAAGCATTTATGATATGTGATGAGAGTGTACATATTATGAATTTACGATTTATCAAGACAATGGGAATGGTTTACAGTTTTTTTTTTAATAACTTAAGCAAAGATTTAAAATTTTGCCGCCAAAAAATATATTGTTATACGGTATACCACACTAATTTTGTATAATTTAAAATCAGAATACGTTTATTTTTAAAATGAAAGCATTATTTCACGAGAAAAAATCTCAAATTCAGCGGCAAACACATTCATAACAAAAAAAAAATTAAGACAATTTAAATATTATAGTAAAAAATATACAATAATACGAATAAATGTACTATCTAATGAAACTGTAATTAATTAAAAATATTAACATTAAAGTTATGGGCTATATCTGTGTAAACATGCACTTCGAAAAAAAAAACAAAAACGCATTTTTTTTTTAATATCCGTTTGAAAACTTGCAAAGATACGACACATCCGTACAAATTCAAGCAAATATAGCCCAAAGACTGTACATAAAAAAATATTATTTTTTTTTTAACATGATCCTTACAAACAACCGTTATTATTTTAATTTATGTGCGCATTCAATCATCCACGCGGTTACTAATTACATACAATTAACTATATATTATTTACATGGGAACATTTTGCGTTACATACAAATTGTAATGTATAATGTGTAAAAAAAATTTTTTTTTTTGAAAGACCTAAATTTTACTCTACCCATTATTGACGCAATATCAAGAATTCATCTTTATTAATAAATGAATATAGAGGTATATTAATAATAATTAAATGAAAAAAAATACTAAACCAATATACATAAAACTCATATTAGAAAATGTAGCACATTCCAAAAAAAATATATTATGATTATATAACTAACTGTATATTTAATTTAATAAAATAAGATTAATCTTATTAATATTTAATGCTGATTTAAAAAATATATATAAGAATAATAAGCCAATAGAATGCTTACACACAATACATTACAAATTGCCGTGACATATGAAAAAAAAAAACAGAAACGCATCAACAATAACATAGGCGATTAATAATAAACCTTACAGCGACCGCGTAAGGTACATAATAGCCTGTGTTTATACAATTTCAATACATTACACTAAATTGTATATCATTAACCCGCAGAGTTAATTCAACCTTACAACAAATAGTTGACTATTATTATATTTAAATGACTATTTCATTGAAACCGTGTATACAATTGAAAAACTATGTGATTTGGACAGTGATTTGACTAGATTTAATTGGCTCTGACTATTTTTTAAATTTCGAACGTGTAAATGAACGCATGCATATCCAATTTAACTTTTTTTAAATATATACAAAATACTTTCACTACCGCTCGACGGCGAAATTTATTACTCCTTTAAAAAAAAAAAATATTCCATTGTAATAGATATTCAAACTGTTAGCACATCATAATAAGTCGACCATCGAAAACGCAATCCATAGACAATTTTGATTTTTATTTATAAAGGATGATTAATTTAAAACTTTTTTTTGATATATATATTTTTTTATATGGCAATACTCATACGTCATTTGCACTTGTTTTTCTTCAGCTAAAGTGCAAACTAATCACTTACAAACTATTACATAAGCTAACTTAACGGCAGTAGGACGCGGGTTATTCTTAAATACATTGATAAATTGCAAAAATACTGCATTAATTTGAGGCCCCTAATTAAAATAGCGTAAATCAGTTCATGCATTTTATATACTTTTTTTTTTTTAAATATATGGCCGGTTTCAGTATGTATTTCTTTTCAAACACATAAATATAAGCTTACTTATATACTGGTATTATATAAAAAACATTTTCCTAAATGCGTCGTTTTATGTGTTAAAGGTTTTCCGTTTGTAAATGAATCGAAGATATACAGGATGTTTTCTTTTATGCAATCGAGTAACTTTTTTTTTTAATCGAGAGTCATAGTACGACACAACTTAGATGTCGCATCGGCAAAATTCGTAAAACCGATCACATCCGAATTGAGTACGCTATCCCAAATCATCAATAATTATTTCTTATGTGGATGTCTTTACACAAACGTAATAACTTGTAATATTATATGACCTAATATATTCGTCAATTTGACACGTCACTGACGCGAGAATCTATAGCGACGAATAGCGTCGAATGGCGCGATAGGGAGCTATTTCTATTGTTTTATTTTCATTTCATTGCATTTTCCGACGCTACATATAAGTTGTGTCGTACTATACTATGTTTTATGCTAAAGCTATGTCATTAAGGATGGATATATCTGTTTATTGGAATAGGACGAATCGTGGCAGTTATTAGGAAACATTTTTTCGTAAACAAATTTAATTATTTAATGCACATTATGATTATTATGATTTCATTATTTAAATTTCTTTTCTAAGGTGCGAAAATTATTTATTAAAATTATTTTTCTATTAATTCAGTAACCATTTAACTACTGTTTATAAAATATTGATTTTTTTTATTGAATCGAAAATCTATAGAAGATTTTTAAATTAAGTTACACTGATTCAGCACCCTTGGACAACCTTCAACACTACAAAGACGCTTTAACCCCTCAAAATCCAAAATCTCACGCGATGGATGTGGTCGGGGGATCCCGGGAGAAGTCCCGGCGGGACTCCCGGAGGGAGTTGTTTCTCCGGAGTTCGTCTTTGATCGAACTTTCCCGGGAATCGAGGCCTCGGCGGGGCGATGAAGTTGCGTCCCGGCATTCGGAAGATGACCGCTTCGTATGAGTACCTGCCCCGAGAAAATTGATGAGATCAAACAATATTTCACTTATCGATGAATGGTGATCCACAGTTGATGATGTGAAGAGCTGAGATAACCCAGTGGTTAGAACGCGTGCATCTTAACCAATTATATCAGGTTCAAACCCCCAAGCACCACTGAATATTCTTTTGCCTAATATTTATTTATAATTCATCTCTTGCTCGGCGGTGAAGGAAAACATCGTGAGGAAACCTGCGTGTGTCTAATTACATAGGAATTCTATCAAATGAGTACTCCACCGATCCGCATTGGAACAGCGTGGTAGAATATGTTCCAAACCCTCTCCTTATAGAAGAGGAGGCCTTATTCCAGCAGCGGGAAATTTACAGTCTGTTACTTTACTTTTTTTACTAGTACAGATCAATGCCAGGATCAAGTGTGTGATTGAGTGTGTTTATATAAAATCACAAGAGTGCACTTACACATGCACTTTATTTGTGCAATGTGACATAAATTTAAACATCGTGAGGACACCTGCATGTGTCTAATTTCGTCGAAATTCTGCCAATGTGTACTCCACCAACTCGCATTGGAACAGCGTGATGAATATGTTCCGAACCTTCTCAAAGGGAGAGGAGCAGGGCCGTATTTAGGGGAGGGCAACCGGGGCAACTGCCCTGGGGCCTCCACATGAGACAGTTTTCAGCAAGTTTACAAATACTGAGATATAGTCAAATTAAAATAATGTTACTATGTAATATTTTAAAAGTTACCGATACAAATACGAAACAAATCATAGCTTACTGATTGAAATAAAATAAAATAACATAAAAAAAAATTCATAATAATATAATTATGTCTATATGGGTGTTCACGCTTCTGTTTGTCTAGGGCCCTCACTTCTATGTGGCCCCGGGGCCTCCAGACCTGTAAATCCGACTCTGGAGAGGAGGCCTCAGCCCAGGAGTTTCCTGTGTGTGTGCGTGCGTGTGTGTGTGTGTGTCTGTGTGTTTGTGTGTGTGTGTTTGTGTGTTTGTGTGTGTGTGTGTGTGCGTGCGTGCGTGCTTGCGTGCGTGCGTGCGTGCGTGCGTGCGTGCGTGCGTGCGTGCGTGCGTGTGTATGTCTGTGTGTGTGTGTGTGTGTGTGTGTGTGTGTGTGTGTGTGTGCGTGTGCGTGTGTGTGAATGTGTGTGTGCGTGTGCGTGTGTGTGTTTGTGTGTGTGTGTGTGTCTGTGTGTGTGCGTGTGTGTGTGTGTGGTGCACTCACCGGGCAGGTCCCTGCCGCAGCTCATGATCTCGTGGTCGAGGGAGGCGGATGCTGGGTCGGCGGCGCGCCGGCCGCGCACGCCTTGCTGCAATCCCAAGACTGATTGTATGCGTATTGTGTTGTCCACTTGCGATCACACCCTTAATACTTCTTTATACTGTTGTCTTAAATTTTCGCGATTACACATTGAAATAAAACTAGCTATAACGGATTTAGCACACAACGGGTAGTCTACCCGTGACCACGGACGCTGCAAAGTGCTCGAAACGTCGGGATGTTAAAAATAATTAATATACGCGATTCAAATCCGTTATAGCTAGTTTTACTTCTTTATACTCCCAACATCCCAATGACAAAAAGGCTTAAGATCATTGAAGCAAATTTTCAGAATGAAAAGTTATGTAAAACGTCTTTAATATAAAATTAATATGAAATCATTTCATGCAATATAATTTAAATTTAATACAACTAATAGAACATATAACATTTATAATAATTTAAAAATCGTCAAACTTAATAACGATAGAATACATTTTTTTTGTTGACAGTACAATCATAAATTCGATTATCAAAACTGATATTAAATTCGAAAAAAGAGAATTAAATTTTATTAAATAATACATTGTATGTAGAGCTCATATGTATTATAAAGGCATACATAGTCAAAATACATATTGTACTGTAATTATTACAGTGTTTTGTTTTGCTAACCCTATCCTAGAAGGTCAGAAACAACATATGTACGATTAACAGCAATTGCTTAAGCTCGCATACTAACTAACCTAGCATAATTTTTTTTATGGAATAGCTTGGCGGACGAGCATATGGGCCACCTGATGGTAAGTGGTCACCATCACCCATGGACAATGACGCTGTAAGAAATATTAACAATTCCTTACATCGTCAATGCGCCACCAACCTGGGGAACTAAGATGCTATGTCTCTTGTACCTGTAATTACACTGGCTCACTCACCCTTCAAACCGGAACACAACAATACTGGGTACTGTTGTTTAGCGGTAGAATATCTGATGAGTGGGTGGTACCTACCCAGGCGGGCTTGCACAAAGCCCTACCACCAAGTAAAATAATTGAAAAACTTGACCAGCTATATAGGTATTTAAATATCATAATAATTAGTAAGCATAAGAAATGGTATTTGGACCAGAGACATATCATAACCTTTGTTAAAGAAAGAGCCTACTTTAGGATACTTTTTATCAAGTCATTACTTACTTTATATCCACTGGAACCGCTGGTAACGGATGAACTGGAACCAAGAGCGTGGCTACCGTTCTGGAAGAAAAACGTAACAAGTTTAAAAACGCCCGATGGTTGATAAACTCTTTTCACTCGATATATAAGTACTGTATAATCATAGTGATCTAAAATTATATTTATTTTACAGTAAAGGTTTTATTAAGAATATGTGTATTCGTTTAGATTTAATTTGAACTTCCATTGGTCGTCAATCACGTCATCGGCTAGGATAGTCCAATCACGAATCAGATTAACCCTTTCACCGCCAGACTTTTTACCGATTGGCGTGCCCCCAGCGCCCGGCACATTTAACAATAAAATAATACCTACAACAAATAGGGTTGTGGGTACATTTTTTTATTTTGATGTCGATATTTCGCTACAATAATGATATTGTATTTACGAGCTTGGTTAACCAACAACTACATACATACTTACCTACTACAGTATACTCTACTACTACTACTGAATGAAAATTTAAAAAATGATACATTACAATTATTATTATAATTTTTATACATCTAAGTCGACAAACAAGCGTAGGGCTCACCTGATGGTAAGTGACAACCGTAGCTTGTAACACTAAAAAAGCACCTCAAGCGCATTGCCGAACATTAAATACCTTGAACAATACCTTTAGAAATTGAATATATAATAGACAGGGTTTTGTGTCGGATAAATCCGACTCAGGCGGAATGAGCCCGAAATGTTTTGTCGGATAAATCCGACTCTGGCGGTGAAAGGGTTAAAGCAAATAAGGTTATATAGGATCTACATTTCAAACTGATAGTAAATTTACACACTTGCTGTACTTGAAAAACATATGGCTTTTTAAAATTAGGACGAGATCGAAATTGGTGGACAATGATTTCAATTAGACAACTGCTATTTTCATCAAGACTTCTTTGATGATTAAAGGTAAAAAAAATACTTGTTTGGAAAGAAACATGGTCAAACGTGTAGGCAAAAGTATCTCAACATTTCAGCCTAGTGATACTCCTATAAGAACAGATTCAAAGGCAACGCAAGATATTTCAAAGCCATAATTATTTGTCCTGAGTTTAGTTAACGACAACAATGCTGACCTGATCTAACTGGTCGATGGAAGTGTGGCTCGTCGGACTCTTGACGGCGTCGAAGACCGACGAGTCGCTGTCGTGGTCGGACTGCTGGTGCGGCGTCTCGGGGCTGTCCGGAATCTCCGCGGCTGCTGGGAGTACGGTCAACATTGTAATTGTACGCGCCGACAGTGTGTGTAGTGCGCGAAACGTCAAGTGGGAGGGGCGCTGGTCGGGCGGGTGTGTGTGCGTGCGTGTGTGCGTTACCGTGCGGCGCCAGCGCGCGGCGGGAGGGGCGCGGGTCGGGCGGGTGTGTGTGTGTGCGTGCGTGTGTGCGTTACCGTGCGGCGCCAGCGCGCGGCGGGAGGGGCGCGGGTCGGGCGGGTGTGTGTGTGTGCGTGCGTGTGTGCGTTACCGTGCGGCGCCAGCGCGCGGCGGGAGGGGCGCGGGTCGGGCGGGTGTGTGTGCGTGCGTGTGTGCGTTACCGTGCGGCGCCAGCGCGCGGCGGGAGGGGCGCGGGTCGGGCGGGTGTGTGTGTGTGCGTGCGTGTGTGCGTTACCGTGCGGCGCCAGCGCGCGGCGGGAGGGGCGCGGGTCGGGCGGGTGTGTGTGTGTGCGTTACCGTGCGGCGCCAGCGCGCGGCGGGAGGGGCGCGGGTCGGGCGGGTGTGTGTGTGTGCGTTACCGTGCGGCGCCAGCGCGCGGCGGGAGGGGCGCGGGTCGGGCGGGTGTGTGTGTGTGCGTGCGTGTGTGCGTTACCGTGCGGCGCCAGCGCGCGGCGGGAGGGGCGCGGGTCGGGCGGGTGTGTGTGTGTGCGTGCGTGTGTGCGTTACCGTGCGGCGCCAGCGCGCGGCGGGAGGGGCGCGGGTCGGGCGGGTGTGTGTGTGTGCGTGCGTGTGTGCGTTACCGTGCGGCGCCAGCGCGCGGCGGGAGGGGCGCGGGTCGGGCGGGTGTGTGTGTGTGCGTGCGTGTGTGCGTTACCGTGCGGCGCCAGCGCGCGGCGGGAGGGGCGCGGGTCGGGCGGGTGTGTGTGCGTGCGTGTGTGCGTTACCGTGCGGCGCCAGCGCGCGGCGGGAGGGGCGCGGGTCGGGCGGGTGTGTGTGTGTGCGTGCGTGTGTGCGTTACCGTGCGGCGCCAGCGCGCGGCGGGAGGGGCGCGGGTCGGGCGGGTGTGTGTGTGTGCGTTACCGTGCGGCGCCAGCGCGCGGCGGGAGGGGCGCGGGTCGGGCGGGTGTGTGTGTGTGCGTTACCGTGCGGCGCCAGCGCGCGGCGGGAGGGGCGCGGGTCGGGCGGGTGTGTGTGTGTGCGTGCGTGTGTGCGTTACCGTGCGGCGCCAGCGCGCGGCGGGAGGGGCGCGGGTCGGGCGGGTGTGTGTGTGTGCGTGCGTGTGTGCGTTACCGTGCGGCGCCAGCGCGCGGCGGGAGGGGCGCGGGTCGGGCGGGTGTGTGTGTGTGCGTGCGTGTGTGCGTTACCGTGCGGCGCCAGCGCGCGGCGGGAGGGGCGCGGGTCGGGCGGGTGTGTGTGTGTGCGTGCGTGTGTGCGTTACCGTGCGGCGCCAGCGCGCGGCGGGAGGGGCGCGGGTCGGGCGGGTGTGTGTGTGTGCGTGCGTGTGTGCGTTACCGTGCGGCGCCAGCGCGCGGCGGGAGGGGCGCGGGTCGGGCGGGTGCGGCGGCGCGAGTCTGGCGGCGCCGGGCGCGCGACACACGGCCGCCTGCACCACCTCGCACACGCGCCGGAAGCGCCGGATGTTGCCTACGAGAACAGAAACTTGCGTTTAATGTTTGACATACATATTATGTTAGATATTACTATATTGTAATTGAAATGTTACATAAGTATAAACTAATCTTATAACTATCTCATGGTCATATATTGATGTCGTCCTGACCAATTTCATCAGAAAATCATTCTCAAAGGGATCAGCCTAACTATCCAGGACATATTAGTGCATAAGTGTGTGCGCAAATGCACTCTCTATTCACTTACTCCTGAATCTGACACGAATTGAAAGAATTCAGACGCTGAACTAATGCCAGCATGCACGAGAATGATACATAACACATTTTGCTGTTCTCTTGACCTAACAATATAGCTATGAAGACTTTTGTTCACTGTAAGTAACATAGTCACCAAGTTCGGTGTAATTGAGATCTTAGTATTATTTTATTCTTATTCCCTTGACACCGATCTGGATTCCTTGCACGAATACCAACAATTAATTAAGAACAATCGTAAGACTTTCCGAAGCTATAGTCAATATGGGTCCCACAGGGATCAATTCTTAGTCCATTTCTCTTTCTCACTTATATAAATGACTTGCCATTTCTGGTAAGTAATAAGTAAGAAATAGTAGGCTTGTTGATAACATAAGGAATTTATATAAATGATTATACGAAAGAAGGTTATTTTAGAAATGGAAAGATATTAATCGAAATATATCAAATAATAATTTTTTTTAATTAACATTAAATTTTCTTTATTTGATTGATTATGTTATGGCGTTATTATTTAAATATGGTTTCGGAAATGTGATTTGACACTGCACGATACTTTTTAGAAGGTTAATTATAAATGTTACTGCAATATCATCAATATACTCCTGTGTGATCAAAGTTTTTTGTATCTTCAACGCTGACCTTTGCTACCCCACAGATTCAACAAAGAGATCGTTTGAATCAAATCATTCTAAATTGTCTGCTAAATATTTCCAAAATTCTATACAGAGTCAATAACACGAATACGAGATTCCGAAATATATTTTTTCCATACAAAATGTTAGTGTAATTCTTAAAACTATATCAAGATTTGAAAACTCACCAGACAGCAGGGTAAATGTTATTGCATATAAATACTCCTTGCCATTCTCACCGGGAGCTTTGGTTATTGTTGATATATCGACCTGGAAAATAAACGGATCATGTTTACAAAAAAGTAATCTTACTTATCGATATTTATTTAAATATATATTAATGGTCAGTATGACAGGTGACCCAAAAGTTACAACACATGAAGATAGCATATTTTTCGTTTTAACTTTATTCTACTATGAAGGAAAACGTAAGGAAACCTCCGTTAATCAGATGATAATCTACCACATATCAAGTACTGTATTACTATGGATTTGATAATTGTAAAACATACCATGATCATGGAACATATTTACCTGAAACCTGACGTGCCTCTGAAACATCGCCGGCGCGTTCGAGCCGCGCTTGTATTCAACACGAAACGACATCGGACTGAGAACGCTGTGGGACAACTCCGCTATCTGAAATTTAACCATAGACAAAATAATCAAAAATCTAAACTTTTAATTTCAACTTGCTATAGATTAAATACAGATCTGTAGCAGAACGATTCAATGTCTTTAATAAAGCATACTAGCAGATTTAGTGCAATACTGATTGATACAAAAAATACTACAGATTTTGTTAATTTACGACATCACATTGCAAACTTCTAAAATTATCAGTGTTTCTTTACTATGTTGTCAATGTACTATATACAAAAACGTTCCTCTCGAATCACTCTATTATTGAAAAAAAAAACCGCATCAAAATCCGTTGGGATTTGAAAGATCTAAACGTATATAGGGACCAGCGACCTGCCTCGGCTACGCACGGGTCCAATACATATACTAAGTATACAACAGAATTCGTTTAGTATCAGTGTTTTTTTACTATATATTTCATGTCCATATACAAAAACCTTACTCTCGAATCACTCTATTACTCTATTAAAAAAACCGCATCAAAATCTGTTGCGTGATTTCAAAGATCTAAGCATACATATAGACAGACAGCGGTAAGCGTCTTTGTTTTATATGTCCATGTATTATATACAAAAAGCCTCCTCTCGAATCTATTAAAAAAAAGGCATACGCATTAAAATCCGTTGCGTAATAAGCTATTTGACTGGTTTTTAAAATCCATATTACATTATTCAGTAGAGGTTAAGGAACCCAGTAAGAGTAGATTTCTTTTATTTCTAGTACATATTTGCCGAAAAATATCATATTAAAAATTCCATATTTAAATAACGCGCGAAAACGATACTTGAACAATACGGCGCAGTAATGGAATCGGTGACGTCACTTGCCTGTATTTTAATCTGTGGTACATATAGTAGGCAATCAAGGTTAACAAACAAGTGACTTCATCATAAGCCCGGCCAATCAGGAGCGTTTTGTGTCACGTGACAATCTTTTAATAAAATAAATTTTTATTAAGGGATTTTTGTATAAATTAAGTATTATTTTCAACTTTCGTTAATAAATAACCATTTTTAAACTCACAATGTATACTGATTACAATAAATTACACTTTATTTTTCGCATTGTCAAATAGCGTATTACGAAACTGGGACGGGCCGCTAGTAATATCAGAAAGCATACATATAAAAAACTATGTATATACATATAAAAATAAATAATAAATAAATAAAAATAAAAAAGCCATTTATTCTACTACTCATTTTTGCAGTTACAATACAATACACTTTCATTTATCAATAATCTAATTTGTGGTATTAAATTTAAAACTTAACATTTACATTTTTGCTTAATTTAAAAGTCATATAAATTCAATAGATAAAAGATGAATAAATAAATAATTATTTACATATTTTGGAAATATAAATATTTACACTAAATTGTCGTAATCATTTTTTACAAAAACTTATTTGCATTATACAATTTCATGATTATTATCATTGATACGCATATATATATATACACTTAAAACTTTTATATATACTTACACTTAAAAAAGCATGTATCAAGTCAGCCTTGACGGTCGCCAGGGGTTTCCCCTTGACGAGAGCCGTGAAGGTTTCCTCTTTATCAGCTGACAGCAACAGGGAACCGAACCAGGACCGTTTCGTTAGCTCGGGCGACGACTCCGGAGTCAGGTGGACTTCTTCGGACGACGCTGGAATATATTTTGTCTCTTTTATAATTTATTATAACATATATAAGTAACTTGACTCATTGGTCTAGAGGGTATAAATTCGCATACCCTGGGTTCAATATTCAATATCCATATCAATATATCCAATGGATCTATAAAGGTATTGTGTCTAAAAATTCTTTTTGTTTACTCGGTGGGAGGGCTTTGTGCAAGCCCGTCTGGGTAGGTACCACCCACTCACCAGTTATTCTACCGCCAAATAACAGTACTCAGTACTGTTGTGTTCCGGTTTAAAGGGTGAGTGAGCCAGTGTAACTACAGGCACAAGGGACATAAAATCTTAGTTCCCAAGGTTGGTGGCACATTGACGATGTGAGGAATAGTTAATCTTTCTTACAGCGTCATTGTCTATGGGCGATGGTGACCACATACCATCAGGTGGCCCATATGCTCGTCCGCCAACCTATAACATAAAAAATACCCTTATGCCTTAAAGTTATTAGTAGCATCCTAGAACCTGATAGAAGTCACACTACCGTGCCTCGGACAACACGTAAAGGCTTTAGTACTGCACCAGACCTCACTCTGGTCTGTCCAGATTGCCTTATCAATTATGAATGCTATTTTATATGCAATTTAACAATATCGAAGTCAATTTATGAGACAACATCACATACATTACTCTGATCTCAATGTAAGTAGCTGAAGCACTTGTGTTATGGAAATCAGAAGTAACGACGGTACCACAAACACCCAGACCCAAGACAACATAGAAAACTAATGGTAATCTACATCGACTCGGCCGGGAATCGAACCCGGGACCTCAGAGTGGCGTACCCATGAGAACCGGTGTACACACCACTCGACCATGGAGGTCGGCAATTATATGGTCATTTAGTCTTACTCTGCATTTTCCTCCGGTGGAACCTCGGCGATCCCAGGAATGAGTTCTTGATGGTGGCCAGACGGGCGCGCCAGGGCGCCGCCGCCCCTCCGCCCGCTGCTGACGCTGCGCACAAAGGATTTTATGTGTCTTGGACCTCAGTGTTGTGGTCTACGACCATCTCTTTATTAGAGCACATCACAGTACGTATAGTACGACACAAATTAGATGTAGCATCGGAAAATGCAATGGAATGAAAATAAAACCGATTACTGCCGATTTACACGACCAATAGAAATAGCTCCCTATCGCGCCATTCGATGCTATTCGTCGCTATAGATTCTCGCGTCAGAGAAAGCAAGTGCATGTACATCGACGTGACAAATTGACGAATATATTCGGTCATATGATATTACAAGTTATTACGTTTGTGTAAAGATCATATTCGCGTGAGAAATTAATATTGATAATTTGGTATAGCGTACTCAATTCGGATGTGATCGGTTTTACGAATTTTGCCGATGCGACATCTAAGTTGTGTCGTACTATACATTACTATACTAAACTGTACGCCAGGATTACGGCATTGTTACAATAATATACTGTTTCATACTCAACATAACTGTGCTATATGTATATGATACTAGTTGTCGCCCGCAGTTTCGCTCGCGGTTTAGGGTGTTCGTTGTCATGTGTCAGGCAAATTATATATAAATATGAGACAACATCACATACATTACTCTGATTCCAATGTAAGTAGCTAAAGCACTTGTGTTATGGACATCAGAAGTGACGACGGTACCACAAACACCCAGACCCAAGACAACATAGAAAACTTATGGTAATCTACATCGACTCGGCCGGGAATCGAACCCGGGATCTCAGAGTGGCGTACCTATGAAAACCGGTGTGCACACTACTCGACCATGGAGGTCGTCATATCATGTTATCATAAATATCAATAAATAGCCTGTCCTTTCTTGGAAATCAGGTTTGATGCACAGGAAATTTCATCAAATTCGGTTCAGCGGTTTGATTGTGAAAGAGCGACAGACAGACAGACAAAGTTATTAAAGTATGTCATTAGTTCTTCATCATAATTGTGTAATATGGCATTTTATTATGAGGTAGTATTATATTAAGAAACATAGTTTTGGTAAAATTATAATTAAAAAGTCACACCAGATACAATCATGGAAGAAATGATTATCATTTGTTACACGATGGTGACCATTGACAGTGACCACTTACCATCAACATACTGGCTTAAGAAGAAATAAAAATTCTCACATGGTATAGTGCCCAAATTAGGGAATAGGGACGTCTGAACTGGAGCTTGGGTCGTTCCTGGCCCTGGGAGCGATGACCTCTCTCGCACTGGAAAAAACAACAATTTATATATATAACAACAACAACAAACAACAACAGCCTGTAAATTTCCCACTGCTGGGCTAAATACTCCCTTTAAGGAGAAGGTTTGGAACATATTCCAATGCGGGTTGGTGGAATACACATGTGGCAGAATTTCGATGAAATTAGACACTTGCAAATTTCCTTAAGCACGTGAATATTCAGTGGTGCCTTTCTGGATTTGAACCCGCAATCATCGGTTAAGATGCACGCGTTCTAACCACTGGACCATCTCGGCTCACATACAATAAATGTTAGAAATAAAACAGTACTGACCTCTATGGGATTGCGACGGGCTGTGTGGTCGGACAGCCACAGACGACCCTATTATTGGCGATTCGTTTATTATTATAACCGCTTCCCCTGGCTCACCAGCTGTTAGGGAAAAAAAATATTGAGTTACTGCTGAAAAATTACTAAACTAACGTCACTTAGAGGTTCGCATGTGCGGCGTAGGAGTGGGGATTTAGAAGATGCCGTATGTTAAGTCTACTTGGTGGTAGGGCTTTGTGCAAGCCCGTCTGGGTAGGTACCACTCACTCATCAGTTATTCTACCGCCAAATAACAGTACTCAGTATTGTTGTGTTCCGATTTGAAGGGTGAGACAGAACTACAGGCACAAGGGACAAAACATCTTAGTTCCCAAGGTTGGTGGCGCATTGACGATGTAAGGAACAGTTAATATATCTTACAGCGTCATTGTCTATGGGTGATGGTGACCACTTACCATCAGGTGGCCCATATGCTCGTCCAACATATACCATAAAAAAAATTACATAAGATATGAAAGCCAAACAAACAAAATCACGATGGCATTTATATATTAGTATTATAATATTACAGTTACGAATCATGTGTTTAAGTGTGTGCCCAAAAAAATGCACAATTGTCACACACTTAGATCCAATGGGTGGGTCAAATTGAAAAATTGGAGAAAGCTCAGAAAAATGTATAGTACGACACAACTTAGATGTCGCATCGGCAAAATTCGTAAAACGATCACATCCGAATTGAGTACGCTATCCCAAATTATCAATATTTATTTCTCACGCGAATATGATCTTTGCACAAACGTAATAACTTGACTTGTAATATCATATGACCTAATATATTCGTCAATTTGACACGTCACTGACGCGAGAATCTATAGCGACGAATAGCGTCGAATGGCGCGATAGGGAGCTATTTCTATTGGTTGTGTAAATCGACAGTAATCGGTTTTATTTTCATTCCATTGCATTTTCCGATGCTACATCTAATTTGTGTCGTACTATACGTACTAATTTTTATAAGAAGAGGTTCGTCACCTTAAGATCTATTTTCGTGTGCTCAGTGCGAGCGATAATCTGCTTTACCGATCGAGAATGACATATTGCGTCGCAATGATTCGATTTTTAGATACAAAAGGTACTAAGAGCTTAAGACTCGATAAAGGAATGAAATTGAAAACTGACGAAGGTTTCCTTACTCTGACTGTACATGTTCTTTAAAATATTATCTATATTCCGACCCGGTAGTACTATTTTAAATAGTGGTAAGGTTTTATGAAAGCCCTTCTAACCAGATATAACCTACACACATGCTATTAACAGCAATAAAATCCATCTATCATCCATCATCATACATCAAAAAAAACGAGTAACTACTGAGTTTCTTGCCAGTTCTTCTCGGTAGAATCTACTTTCCGAACCGGTGGTAGCTTCACTTAATTGTTAAATGACGATTCAAAAGTGCTTGTAAAAGCTCACTTGAATATAGTTTATTTTGATTTTGATTTTTGACCTAGTCTTGGAACCGGTCCATATTGTGGCAACTACAAAGGTATTAGTACATATCTTATTGGCCAATATTGGTTGTGCATTGCCAATTGCCATTGAAAACCAGCATGAATTGCTGAATGGTATACCTATTTGGTACACGTCACGTATATTGTAGTTGTTCTTTTTCTTTATTTTTTTTTTTTTGTATCGTTACTTTTTTTTAATCGTTCATTTTATTTCTTTTTTTGTGTAAATGATAATTTATTAGTACTTAAGTAATTTTTTTTATTATTATTTTTACTTTTTATTTTGTACCAATTGTCATCTTGTCCCAAATAAAAGTGTTCTTTCTTTCTTTCAATGTAAGAAATGGTCATAATATTGGCGCCAATGCTTATGATGATATCATGATAATCACTTACGATGTGGTGGCCAGTATACCCTGACCCATTTAATTATGTTTTGAATTAAAACTTACTGATATTAAGACTAATAGTTGGTCCGGTGGAGTTCGCCCTTTGATGGTGATGTTCACGGACGGACGGCGACGCTGAAATTGAAGATTAATATAAAATATTAGATGAAAATATATAGTTGAGAGTCGAGATGGCCCAGTGGTTAGAACGCGTGCATCTTAACCGATGATTGCGGGTTCAAACCAAGGCAAGCACCGCTGATTCATGTGCTTAATTTGTCTTTATAAGTCATCTCGTGCTCAGCGGTGAAGGAAAACATCGTGAGGAAACCTGCATGTGATAAATTTCATAGAAATTCTGCCACATGTGTATTCCACCAACCCGCATTGGAACAGCGTGGTGGAATATGTTACAAGCCATCTCCTCAAAGGGAGAGGAGGCCTTTAGCCCAGCAGTGGGAATTTACAGGCTGTTGTTGTTGTTGTTTGTTGTTATATGTACCACAGAGACATCTAGCGATAAATTTTGATAAAGATCGTATTTAATATATGTTCATACTGATTTATATTTAAAAGATAAAAATCTATTTCCTTTTTTAAAATATTTCTTTTTTTTTTAATGATTTTAAGGTCGTCAATGTTAGGTAAAAAAGGGCCCAAGTCCATCACAGACGGAAGGATTCATAAGGAAGGTTTAGGTATATAATTAATAAGGTTATTGTGTAAATAAGTTGAAATAGAACGACAATTGTTAAACATGTCGGAAAAGGCAAAAAAAAGCTTACAGTATATATATAGTCCACTCGTGTGAAGCCGGGACGGTCCGAAACAACAACAGCCTGTAAATTCCCACTGCTGGGCTAAACGGGTCCTCTCCCTTTGAGGAGAAGGTTTGGAACATATTCCACCACGCTGTTCCATTGCGAGTTGGTGGAATACACATGTGGCAGAATTTCTATGAAATTTGTCACATGCAGGTTTCCTCACGACGTTTTCCTTCACCGCTGAGCACGAGATGAATTATAAAGACAAATTTAGCACGTGAATCAGCGGTGCTTGCCTGGGTTTGAACCCGCAATCATCGGTTAAGATGCACGCGTTCTAACCACTGGGCCATCTCGACTGGGACGGACCGCTAGTATGATATGAATTATAGATAAAAGGATCTAATCCACTAAGGACATTAATTAACTTATTTTACCTAGTGGTGATCCAGGCGTGGCCGGGGTACCGCCCAATGAAGACACACGATGTGGGGTATGGCCTAAATTAAAAGAAATATTAATAACATTTATTATACAAAGTTAAAAGTCTTGTTCTGATGACAGGAGGGATGACAATTTAATAGGCGAAGTTGTCATTGAAAATTTTAGATTAGTAAAGTTCGTTTAAGTATAGTACGACATATTTTAGATGTTGCATCGGCAAAATTCGTAAAACCGATCACATCCGAATTAACTAAAGTAACAACCTGTAAATTTCCCACTGCTGGGATAAGGCCTCCTCTACCATTGAGGAGAGGGTTTGGAACATATTCCACCACGCTGTTCCAATGCAGGTTGGTGGAATACACATGTGGCAGAATTTCAATGAAATTAGACACATGCAGGTTTCCTCACGATGTTTTCCTTCACCGCCCAGCATGAGACGAATTAATTAATTATATATAGTGGTGCTTGGCTTGGTTTGAACCCGCAATCATAGGTTAAGATGCACGCCTTCTAACCATTTGGCCATCTCAGCTCCGAATTAAGTACGCTATCCCAATTATCAATATTTATTTCTTATGTGAATATGATCTTTACACAAACGTAATAACTTGTAATATCATATGACCTAATATATTCGTCGATTTGACACGTCACTGACGCGAGAATCTATGGCGACGAATAGCGTCGAATGGCGCGATAGGGAGCTATTTCTATTGATTGTGTAAACCGGCAGTAATCGGTTTTATAGAATTTACCGATGCTACATCTAAGTTGTGTCGTACTATATGTATTACAAACAGGTAATGTTAAATAATATGTGAATGTAGTTTGTAACTTAAGATTTGTATATCTTTATTACTCCTGATATTGAAATTAGCATAGCATTGTTGATTGTATATATTAGCGGTAGTATAAGTTAAAATTTCAGTTAGTCATTCAGACATGTATGTTCTAAGAAAAATAATATGTTTCAATAGTTTTCTTTTCTTTATGCTATAGGTTGGCGGACGAGCATATGGGCCACCTGATGGTAAGTGGTCACCACCACCATAGACAATGGCGCTGTAAGAAATATTAACTATTCCTTACATCGCTAATGCGCCACCATAATTGGGAACTAAGATGTTATGTCCCTTGTGCCTGTAGTTACACTGGCTCACTCACCCTTCAGACCGGAACACAACAATACTAAGTACTGTCTTTAGGCGGTAGAATATCTGATTAATGGGTGGTACCTACCCAGACGGGCTTAAACAAAGCCCTACCACCAAGTAAGTTATGTTTCATGTATGTTTGTCACATACATTACTCTGATCCCAATGTAAGTAGCTAGAGCTCTTGTGTTATGGAAAATCAGAAGTAACGACAGTACCACGAACACTCAGACCCAAGACAACATAGAAATGAAGTTTTTCTACATCGATCCGGCCGGGAATCGAACCCGGGACCTCGGAGTGGAGTAACCATGAAAACCGGTGTCCAAACAAGAGGTGTTTATTAATTATAATACTAATATTTAAATTAAATATTAATCATAGATGTATGGTACTGACCAGGAGGGCTGGCTGACAACTGGGGGGAACTTCGCCCCTCACTGCGGCGCCCCGACGCGGACCTGCTACGACCAAACCTGCTCTCATTGCGCACGTTTTAATATCACTACTTGTATGTATGTTGACTTATGGAAAGTCACAGGTTCGATTCGATTCCATAATATCATCAGTAATAGATATATTTTAAAACAAATATTTTGTGTAGTGTAATGGAGGGCTTCTTTCATAAGTTATTTGGCTAAAGTGTATTGTAGTTGTCTTAAATTTTCGCGATTACACATTGAAATAAAACTAGTTATAACGGATTTGACTCTGATAGACTCTGTCTGTTCTGACCACGAACGCTGTAAAGTGCTCGAAACGTCGGGATGCCAAAAATAATTAATATACGCGATTCAAATCCGTTATAAATAGTTTTATTTCAATGTATTGTAGTTTGCGATAGCTGCAAATTTTTTTTTTATATTATTTACTTAAGGTTTGAGGTTAGGATCTTGAGTTAACTGATATTTTCAAATTTTCCAAGTGTGTATCAAAGTTAAATGAAATTGAAATTAACATTGATGATATTTTTACCTGAACTGTGATCGTCTCGGAGTAATCGGGGACCCCTCGCTTATTTGACCGAAATGCGCAGACTGACCGTTTACCTGAAAATACATAAAAAAAATTCGAGAAACATTGTATTCACAGTATCTTATTATTTTTATTTAAGGACAATTTTGAGGGGCTCATTTGGCGGGACGTAGGCACTGAGGGGAGGAGGGGCTTATAGCTATTCAACCTAGAACCCCCCCCCCCTGTATTATGCCATCGATATACGAATATTCAGTCGAGATGGCCCAGTGGTTAGAACGATTGAATGACTGATTCATGTGCTTAACTTGTCTTTATAATTCATCTCGTACTCGGAGAAGGAAAACATCGCGAGGAAACCTGCATGTGACAAATTTCATAGAAATTCTACCACACGTGTATTCCACTGGACTGTTTCATGACCGTGGTGGAATGTGTTGCAAACCTTCTCCTCCAAGGTAGAGGAGGCCTTTAGCCCAGCGGTGGGTATTTACAGGCTGTTGTTGTTTGCCCTGGCCGCAAATGGCTAGTGTGTTAGAGTCGTACCCGGCATGTGTCGAGGCGCTTGCGTGGCGGGTCGTGCGGCGCGGCGGGCGCGGCGGGGCGCGGCTCGTCGTCCCGCGCGGGACGGCGCCTCTTGCGCTCCAGTAACAGGAAGTATATCACCTTCTCCGTATTGTGACTGCGGAACGCACACGAATAACTTATATATATATTTAGAACCAGAAGTAGGAAGTAGGCTAAAACAATCATCAATCATCATCAACAATCTTTAATTTACAATAACAATCAATCTACCACAAAAGAAAAACATTTAGTATTTTGTCTTAAATTTTTACATTTAAATAAAACTAATTATAACGGATGAATCGCGTATATTAATTATTTTTAAACATCCCGACGTTTCGAGCACTTTGCAGTGTTCGTGGTCACGGGTAGACTGACCCGTCTATATACGCGATTCATCCGTTAAAACATTTAGTATACAACACAAATAACCATCAATAATCACATTACACCGTAATAATTATATTCGCGATCTCAATGTGATAACCACGAATCTCCCGCCCTTTTTTTTTTTAAGGGAAGTTGTGAGACTTGACGCAAATGTTGCTTGTTTATTCCGACAATATATGTATTACATTTCAACGGGATGAGGAGTAAAGATAACCTTAAGTGAATAAATATATCTCAATTTATAATAGACGACTCCTCGACTGAAACGCTTGTAGACAATATAATTTACAAGTTCCATTACACCTTTGTCAATATTAAAGTGGCATTTTTCAATAATCCAAACTGTGACAAAGAAGTTCACCTTATTATACTAAATTAACATTGAAAAATATGCATATCATACAATAGGGCAGATTTAAGCAACGGATGTAAGATACACAAACTCAAATGACTTTATTCAATATAGAAGTATTACACTTTCTTATTGATGGTCAATTGAAACAGTACCATCGGTTCGGAAACGAAAATGCCCTGACCTGAAAACCGGCGAAAAAAACTCAGCTAGTTTTTTGTCCCATATATTATATAAACAATTTAATATGAAATGAAATAGACATTTAATATGAATTGATCATAAACTCATTAATTGTATGATAACCTGTTACTCACAAGGGTTCATTAATGTTTGTTTAAATTTGGCAACAGAGGCATTTTGAACGCTTTCTGGGATCCTGTTGTAAAACCGTATACATTGCCCCACAAAGGAGTTACTGGTTTCATTAAGCATTTCAAATATAATATAAAGTGATACAAACGAAATATGAGAAAAAATACCAATCAATTCTTGAAAATAATAACTTAGTATCTATGGATTTCTAAACCAAGTTTCAATCTACTTTTTATTAAAAATAAGTGTCATTAATGTTACTTATAACAAAAAACAACTTACTGTGGACTTAGAAGATCCTGTATTAGTTTATCTCTGTGTTTAAAACAGCCGAGACTGCATATTGCCTGCAATACGTCAGGGTCGATCGCTTCTGCCGATGGTAGTACTCTAGTCTGAACGACCTCCATCATTGGAAGCTCCTGTTCTAACTCCCCTCGACCACCAGCTGTCACCCATGGATGACGGGTTATGTCCGCTAACTGAAATTAATATATTTTTTTTATACTAACTGTACATTTAATACAAATAATAAGTGTTACATATGTTGATAGATATATGTAACACTAATTATGAGCAAAAGTAACTAGCACCTCTTCTGATGTTTTTTCTATATATTGTTTAATACAAAAACTGTTCAATTGATCATCCTTGAAAAGAATCAGCGAGAGAATCAAACAAATATTTATAAAAAATTAAACTTACAGTCATTCTCTTTTCAGGATTCACTTCTATCATTCCCCTGAGTAACTGCTGGCAATCGGGAGGCACAAAATGCGGCACATGGAAGACACCTCGCTTCACCTAGAATGTTATATTTAAATACACTGATCAATCCTGTCCTATTGCATGTTGCTTCTATGCGCGACATCCGCACCAATGAAGTTTTTTAATTATATATTTAAACTAAGTAATAGTACATGGCTACTTTCAGCAATAACTCGATGTTATAGTAACTTTCAGTGATGCATAATTAATAACTGTATAGTACATAACAAACATCAAATAAATTCTTAAATAACAAAAAAAAAAATATTTTTTAAAGCTCAAATTGTTTTGAAGTTGTTTTGATATGTTTGAAAAGATATTTGATGTGATAATCGGATACGAAAACCTTATACAATTATTAATACTGCTTTTGTTGTCCACCGATAATACGGCTTGTTAATTTTTCTGTATTATTATTTTGTGAATTGTTTATTAGGGCAATGCATTTCGATGTCGTATGTAGTAATTACAAGAGGTATTTCTGAATAAGTGAAGCATTTAAAATAATTAATTATTAACAATTAATTACCTTTTCGAGTAGTTGTCGTAAATTATCATCATCAAATGGTAAGGCGCCCACCAAGAGAGCGTAAAGAATAACACCACAGGACCACACATCAGCACGCCTTCCATCATATTTTTCTCCCTGAATAATAAATTGATATATAATTTTAAATTCAAGTTCTAACTTCTAACTAATGAATGTCCAATAAACAAACACTCGTTCGTTGTTTGTTTACAAATATGAAATAAAATACACTACACAGATTAAAAAGAACAATTTAATAACGTTTCGTTTTCTGTGAGGTCAAGTTATGGAAAGATAATTATTCTTATGTATTTAAATAAAAAAAGTACACATAAATAAGTAATACTTTACTTCATAAATTTGCGCAAAAATAGTTGAGAAAATTAAAGACAATTTTAAATAAATAATTTTATTGAAAATTGTCTGAAAAGAAACGTGGTTAGAGAAGGTTTTGCTGAAGTAATTAATTATACTTACTTATGAAAATAAAACATAGAAACACATTTTTTTATATGATGATATGATTAGAAAAACTTTAAACAAAACATTATATTATATACAAATATTTCTATATATTGAGTGGATCGACCAGTCAGAAATTATTATCAAAAGTGTTAGAACAGGCAACATTATACAAAAGTCATAAAGTATGACATTTAACACATTATTTATATTATCCGACTAAATTAAAATGAGTCACACGGTGACAACCGTTAAAGTCAGAGCGCAATGGCTATATACTTTTAAGGCGGAACAAAAGAAGATAGCTAGATCAAAATATGCAGTGAATAGAACGGTGAATATTTAATTGATTCGGTTATTAGTTTTCAACACGAACGACCGTTGCTTTGATTTTGTACAACCGTTGAAATATCAATTCGATTAATCTTCGTTGTGAAGTGATAATTTAGTAAATTTAGTGAAAATGAAATCTGCAAAATCGAAACCGAGACTAAACGATATGAGAACTCCGGCTAGAAGTAAACAAAATTTGAATCAGGGTGAGAGAGATCCTGTTCAAGTATTCTGCCGATTACGACCTATGCAACGAGATAGTGATAGCTCTTGTATAAAAATTATATCTCCTACCACGGTGTTGATGTCCCCGCCATCGACAGCAATAAGTTACAGAAATGAAGGCAACAAAACTATGAAGTATACTTTCAAAGAAGTCTTCCCGCCAGAAGCGAATCAACAAGAAGTGTTCGACAAAGTAGCGTTACCTTTAGTTGAAGGTTTGATTAAAGGTAAAAATGGTTTATTATTTACGTACGGCGTCACGGGCAGTGGGAAGACATTCACGATGACGGGCGAACCTTTAAACTGTGGTATTCTACCTAGATGTCTAAATATTATATTTAAAACTATCAACGAGCTTCAAGCCCATAAATATGTTTTTAGGCCTGATAAAATGAACATGTTTGACATTCAATCTGAAGCCGAAGCCATGTTGGAAAGGCAGCAGGAGTTACATAAATTCAAAAGCGGCAGAAAAAACAATTCGAATCCCGACTTAGCTATGTCTGACACAGATATAACAAAAATATTTGGTGTAAATGAAGATAACCAGTATGCTGTATTTGTTACATATGTTGAAATATATAACAACAGTGTTTTTGATCTCTTGGAGGATGGGCCAGCGATAACTAAGAATTTACCGGTGAAAATAATTAGAGAGGATGCAGCACATAACATGTATGTACATGGAGTAACAGAAATAGAAATTAAATCTGCCGAGGAAGCATTCGATGCATTCTATTTAGGTTTGAAACGGAAACGTATGGCTCACACAACTCTAAACGCAGAATCGAGTAGAAGCCATTCTGTTTTCACAATCAGATTGGTGCAGGCACCCGTAGATGAGATGGGCGAGGCTGTGATACAAAATAAGAAGTTCCTATCTATTAGTCAGCTTAGTCTTGTTGATTTAGCTGGAAGTGAACGTACCAACCGAACTAAAAATACAGGGCAAAGATTACGAGAAGCGGGTAATATTAATAAATCTCTAATGACATTAAGAACTTGCTTGGAAGCTTTACGAGAGAACCAGATTAATGGTACAAACAACATGGTGCCATATCGAGAATCGAAAATTACTCATCTATTCAAAAACTTCTTCGAAGGTGAGGGTCAAGTTAGAATGGTCGTTTGTGCTAATCCAAGGGCTGAAGATTATGATGAGACTCTCCAGGTTATGAGGTTCGCTGAAATGGCAGCAGAAGTTGAGGTTGCAAAACCACAAATCACTGATGTTGCAGCAACAATTGGCTTAATGTCTGGTCGTAGAAAAGCTAATAGGCTATTTAACACAGCTAGAGACAACATTATTAGGCCTGAAGCTAAGGATTTGGAACTCGACTTAGGCCTTGTTTACAGCCTTGGCCCTGACTTCCCTAGTCTAGAATTAAATAGCTCTCAGGCATCCCATATCATCAAAGAACTAATGGCTCATTTGGAAATGAGGATATCTCGTAGAGAGACTCTTAAACGAAGCAAAGCTATTAAAGATGAAAGACTGAGATCAGCTTTGTTGGAATTAGAAAAAGAATCCTTGGAAGTTAGGAGTGAAAATGCTTCCTTGCGCGGCCAATTGGCTTCAGCGGAGCGCCGTGTTCGTGCTCTAGAGGAAAGGTTAACTGCTACGGAAAATGCATCAGTTGCCCATCAGAGAAAACTGGCTGAAATGACTGAGTATACCACGTCCCTTAAACGAGGATTGCAGGAAAAGGAATTACTGCTCAGTCAAAACAAATTAGATAAAGAGAAGCAGAAGAAAATATTGGAACGTAAGTATCATCATAAAATAGCTGCTGAACATGAGAAAGCGAAAGAATTCAATTCCGAGAAGGAACGTTTACGCTATGCAATTGAAGAAAAAGAAAATCGCTTAAGAATCATAGCTGAGGCATTGAACGGGGACCGAGGAGATAACATTGAGATGCCAAAAATGACTGGAGATATGGCTGCCCAGACCAGCGTTAGAGATTTTACACCCGGGTCTACACCAAGAGCTCTGCCAGCGCATTTATTGACGCCATTTAGCTCTGTACCGCAGACAAGGGATACTCGTGAGACTCCGACGTCATCCCGCCGAGGCGTTGCCATCGCTAACCCTCGTCATAGACGCTCGCTCTCCGCTGATGGTAAGGGTTGGGTCGAACATGCCCCAAATAAAATAGTTCCAATGGGCACAGTTCTGAAACCAAATATAACCAACAGCAAGTTCGTTAATAAGCTAACCAATGTAAAAGACATAGCAAATTCAAAGTCATCAAAGTATTGCCTAATTTCCCAAGAACAAGACACAGACGGTGAATTAGAGACGAAATTGTACAAGGGGGACATCGTACCGACTTGCGGTGGGGGAGCTCAAGTGATATTCAATGATGTGGAGATGTTGAAACAGTTTTCGCCGACGAAAGATCGTGAATCGTCTAGAAGAACATCTGGGACGTGTGCTAGGCATTCGGCAAAAAGGCGGGAAACAGGCTGCTCCCCACCTCAGACCCCTTCAAACACCAGTAAAAAACAGAGAGTTGATGACGATTAATTTGATGTGCAGTCGAAATTGAATTAACTTTCGACAAAATTATTTTGATTCAACGACGGAAGTGTAATGTATACGCTTCCTGCTCAGCTTGTTCACATCAATTTAAATTCGTTTATAGCTCTCGACGATTTGGGATTAACTTGAAGAGTTGTAGTGATAATAATTTAAGCTATGACATTATTGATACTTAGAATTTATACCTCATATATTATGTTTTAGTTTAGTTGATAATTTTTCTTTATTTTTTTAAATAGTGAATAATGGCACAGGTGGAAGCCATAAAATGAAATTAATTCAATTAGTATAAATAAAATTTATTGTTTTATTCTCAAATTGCTCAAATCGTCAAATTATAATTGGTTGTCAATTCTTGATTTCCTAGAACAAAAATGCTTTGGTTTTTTTATCATTAGATAAATTGTCTGTGATTTTATAATATAAATAGTAAATGTAAAAAACAACAACAATTTATAAAAGTACTTAAAATGAAAACCTCAAATCGAATGTAAACAAAAAACACGCCATTTTGTTTTCTATTTTTTTTTTTAAATAATATTTTTATATGTATCTGGGAACAGTCTACTGAAAGGTTAAAAAACAATGTTCATAATAATTGTTAACGAATGTTTCTTTAGTTAAATATTATTTCTTGGTGTGTGTTTTATTTCAACTTACATGTAGAATAGAATTGTGTGGATATCTATTATATAAGATAGTCAAATATAGTTTATTTCTCTCTGACTCTTAGTGATTTCTTCATATAAATATTTGACATTTTATTTTTTGTCCTTTTCGTTTCTCTTAGTAGAAACGATAGAATCTCGAGTACAAATTTATACAATAATTTAGATATATTTTTAATATATTACTATGTCCTTATATCTTTAATATAAAAGTACTTAATTAGTTTTTCTTTTCCTTGTATATTTTAAGGTTATTGTTAGCAGCAAGTTTTTTTCGTAATGTTGTATATTGTAACATTTACTGTAATTTTTTTGGAAGTGTATTAAATACCTTTCTCTATTATTCATTAGTGTTTTATTATTTTTAATGCTGATACTAAGTAAGTATATTACAGATATTTTTTATTTGCAATATTACATTTAAACTTCTAAAATTGTCAATGTTTCTTTATTATATTTTCCATGTATTATACACAAAAATCTTCCCATGAACCCAGCGTCCGAGAGATGTAAGGTAAGAGGTAAGTCTTTTTTTATACTATGTAACAAATACAATTTCATGAATTAAATAAATGCATATGTTATAATTTCGATTTTATGCACTTAATTACAGATTTAGATTTTTTCATTTATTATTTAACTGAATAATGTGTAGGCTTCACTGTAAAAATTGCCTAATAAAAATATCAAATTTATTGTAGTAGACTAAACTTATTCTCGATCATATTCAAGTAAGCTTTAAAATTACTTTTAAATCGTCATTTACCAACTATATTAAGTGAAGCTAGCACCGGTTCGGAAAGTAGATTTTACCGAGAAGAACCGGCAAGAAACTCAATAGTTATCTACTCTTTTTCAACATTTAAAAATACAGTCATGTTAGTTAAATACAATTAAATATGTATGTAATATATCCTGCATGGAAGTCAACAAGTATTCATTCAATGCTTGTTATCGTGTGTATAATCTTGTATTGAATAATATGCCTTCTTTATCAATTTAAGTTTGTATGTATGAAGTATAATTCGCTACTGAATAGCGCTGAATCTTCTAAAGCGTTCATCTGATCGCCATGATTAAAAAAAAAAAAAACGCAGCACAAAGTTGCCAGCTTGTGCTATTTATTTATATATATTTTAAAACATATACGTAATTACCCTTATAACTTCAGGACAGGCGTAATGTGGACTACCACAGGAGGTTTCCAGCAAGGAGCCAGCAGGTTGTAAGGATGCCATTCCGAAATCGGCTATTTTTATATTGTTTCGTTCGTCTAGTAATAAGTTCTCCGGTTTGAGATCGCGATGGCTGAAATCAAAATTTTACGATGAAATTACAAGTATTTTATATAAAAATGTCAACTTTAATATATAGGGTTGTTTATGGAGTAATTCCTTTCAAATTTATCTTCAATGTTAATTGTAAACGAGTTGATTTGAGGTGTTAAAGTCACTAGTTCCATTCTAAGGTGTAAAGCTAAAAAGGAGAGTTAACAGAGTTCTGGGTGTACAGTATAAAACCAAGTAATTTTATTCAAAAAATATAATACATTTATTTTTATGTACCTAAGTTATTTATAATAAGGATTGCACAATTTTATAATAATTAATTTCTCTATTGTTAATTATTTTTCAATACTATATTGCTGATTTTTTTAAGGTGACTTGTAATTAGTTTGGTTGTAGTTAGTAGATATCATGCCCTATCTTTACCCTGAAATATTTGAAAACCCTCGCGGAACAAGAAAAAAAAACAGTCACGTTGAGTACAAAACAATTGTGAACTTATATAATTATATATGAAATAAGGATGTTCAAGTTTGAGTCGTCGACTAAAAAAAAAGATTTGATTAAACATATTATTAAAACAGAATATTTCTTACCATATCGAATGACTGTGACAAAAATCTAATGCGGATATAATTTGACGGAAGAATCGCCGCGCTTCTTTGGGCGTGAGCCTGCCTTTCTTCACTAAATAATCGAACAGTTCCCCGCCGCTGACGTGCTCCAACACGAGGTATCTGGAGATAAAATATACTTCTAACCTCTTGTGGAATTGACATGTGCAGAATGAACTTGGGTTCTTTTTATTATGATGCGATTTTAAAAGCAATTTTAAATTCAAATGTTGCAATTAATTCTACATTGAATTCAGACAGAACAGTTAACACGTTTGGAATGTGGATTATATCCAGAGTCGGATTACGAAGTCTGAAGGCCCTGAGGCAACGAGAGAGGCCTCTAATTGTTATAGTATATATTATTTAAATTGAAAAAATAAATAAAAAACAGTGTGGGCCACGTCTTCCAAGGAGACAACAAGCTTAAAGTCCAGTGAAATTATGCCGATGTTCAGTAAATATAAAAAGCCAAAATGTATAAAAGCAAAATGTAAAAAAGGCATTCACGGCAACTATGAGCCCGTGGTTATTGTAAATTAAAATAAAGAATACTATTACTTATAAGCAGGGTTGCCGATGCCGATTCACCTAATTCCCAAAAATGTTAGCGAAATTCCCCAAATTGGGGGAAAGAAAAAAATCATGTTTTTTCATTTCCTAACAATAAAATCCAATTTTCGAGGTAAATTTTGTTAAATCAGACTAGTCATGGTTACTAACGACCTTTTTCGTTGAATCAAACTATAGTCTTTATTAATGTCTGTATATTGGTATATTGTGTACTATGCTAACTAATAATCAACTACAATTCAATTTTTGTACTAACTAAAAGACGGATAAACAATCAATTACTGATCGTTTTGGTATAAAACGCATAAGTATAAATTCCCCTCATTTTCCCCACATGTGACAATCTCCACAATAATCCCCAATCGACTTACGATTCCCCGCAATTTGGGGAATTCCCCACACATTGGCAACCCTGCTTATAAGGTATAGTGAAAAATAATAATTACATTAACTTGTATGCTATTAAATAGTTGAATACGTAGTTATATGCTATATTAATTATTACTTGTCCCGATGGGATTATTTTCTGTTGTAGAAATGTATTTTATATAGATTTGGATTACTTTGGACCTTTAGCCTTTAGCCGAGACTATTCGGTATGAAAATCATCAAAAGTCTTCTAAAAATTCGACGACCTCCGTGGTCGAGTGGTGTGTATACCGGTTTTCATGCGTACGCCACTCTGAGGTCCCGGGTTCGATTACCGGCCGAGTCGATGTAGAAGGTTTATTAGTTTTCTATGTCGTCTTAGGTCTGGGTGTTGGTGGTACCTTCGTTACTTCTGTTTTTCCATAACACAAGTGCTTTAGCTACTTACATTGGGATCAAAGTAATGTATGTGATGTTGTCCAATATTTATTTATTTATTTTATTTAAAAGTGGACTACTTTTTCTCGTACGAAATATACATATAGCCAACAATTTATCTTGCTTTATCTTTATCTTGTTTATTTTTTTTATGAAAATAATACATTGTTATTATTTTAATTCTGTCTATTTTAAATGATGGCTTTATATTATTGCTTAAAATAAAATGCTCTGTATGTGTGTATGTCACTGACACTCCTACACAGCTGGATCGATTTTGTTGTGTACGTTCGATATTTTTTAACAAAATTAATAATTTCACTCATGCGTAGTCAGGATAAGCATAAACATACTAGCTAGTATGTTTATGTTCATTTTTTGACAACATTTATATTTCAATACAAAGTTAAATAAACGTAAGATTATTATTATTTTTTATTAAGCCTTATTTGTATTCGACCACAATGAACTCCAGTAATTAATAAAAATCGACTTAAGCCACCCAGAATCTGTAGATTCAGAATCAGTAATCCAAGTTTGGGTTTTAATTAATTTTTATTGAAGGCAAAGTTTTATTTGATATTTTCAATATTATTTTAATCAATATATTTTACAGAATAAAGACTTATATACAGGGTCATATATGTCTTCACTAGAGCTGTAAGTTACTCCCTGTTATATCAGTTATCAGCCATTGAAAGTCCCGTCATAATCGGTCCAGCCTTTCCAGAGATTAGCCGGAACAAACAGACAGACAGACCGACAACAATTGTAAAAAATGTTATTTATATATATAAAGAGACAATCTTATTTTATTATATGTATAGATAAGAGATTCTATATAAAAGATTTATTCTCGATGGCCGATATTTTTTCAATAAGGAATCCTCTGGGAGTTGAAAAATAATAGGACGTAGTCAAGTAAATTGCTTCCTATATCTTAAGAAAATATCTTGAAGTTATTATTAGGTTAGTTTATAAGATATAATATATGAACAGCTCGTGTAACTGAACAAGCTTAGCGCCAAAATGAAAATTTGAGAGAAACACTAAAATATGAAGTCAATTTAAATTTATTTAATATTGGTGTTTTTAGCAAGCCTTCCAATATTTCAGCAGTTAAAATATATGAATTTGTTAGTAATAGGCTATTTGACTGGTTTAATCCATTTTATATTATTTAGTAGAGCTTAAGGAACCCAGTAAAAAATGTTTTTTTTTTATTTCTAGTACATATTTGCCGAAAAATATCATATTAAAAATTCCATATTTAAATAACTCGCGAAAACGCTACTTGGACAATATGGCGCAGCAAAGTGGTCGGTGACGTCACTTAGCTGTATTTTAATCTGTGGTACATATAGTAGAAAAGCAAGGTTTACAAGAAAGTGACTTCATCATAAGCCCGGCCAATCAGTGACACGTCTTCACGTTGTCACGTGACAAACGTTTGAAAAAATGCATTTTTATTTATTGTTTTTTGTATAAATTAAGTATTATTTTCAACTTTCGTTAGTAAATAACCATTTTAAACTCATAATATACAGTGATTACAATAAGTCACAATTTATTTTTCGCATTGTCAAATAGCCTCATAATTATTTAGTCTTACTCATTTTAGATTGAATCTAGCGTGTAATAATGGGTGCCGACATATATACTGCCTATAAAACCACTTAAAATATGAGAATAAAAAATAAAATTGTAATCTGTTGAAAGTTCTCAAGATTTGTGGCGTATTAGTAAATTAAAGGCGAATAATATTCACAGTACTAATATCTAATGGCATTGAAAATAAGTATATTGCGACTTTAATTAATTACCTTTATATAACATCTATTATGTAATTATACCTATTTTATATCATTTTATTATCTTAAGTATGTATTAGTGTATTATTTATACATAATATTTATATATGTAGTAAGTATAAGTATTAGTGTGTAAATATTTGTATGTAAGTTTATGACTGCACCGCCTACGTCGATGGTTTTAAAATGTCCCTTTATTTTTATTTTTATTTTATTTTATTTTATTTTTTTTTAGGGAAATAAACAATAAGATAATCTTATAGGATATGAATATAAAAAAATACATATATCAACTTTGATTGGCTTGTCTGGAAGAGATGGCTAATAAGCCTAAATAATAATTCATTCATTAATTAAATTGAAGAAAGGACGACCGAAATGGAGCGATTTTTTTTAAGTCGTTTAACTATGTGTAATTTAGTTAATTAGTGTTAAATGTAAAGTCTCTCTTATTGCGTACCGTAAAAGTATATAAAATCCATGTTTAGTAAAAGTCAAAGTAACAGCCTGTAAATTACCCATTGTTGGGCTAAGGCCTCCTCTTCCATTAAGGAGAGGGTTGGAACATATTCCACCACGCTGTTCCAATTCGGGTTAGTGGAATGCACATGTGGCAGAATTTCGACGAAATAAGACATATGCAAGTTTCCTCACGATGTTTTTCTTCACCGCCGAGCATGAGATGAATTATAAACACAAATAAAGCACATATGTATACTGGTGCTTGTCTAGGTTTGAACCCGAAATCATCGATTAAGATGCACGCGTTCTAACCACTGGGCCATCTCAGCTCTAAATCCATGTTTTCTATTCATTAATATAAATTATAATATCATCAACTATACCATTGAAAGTTTTAATTAACTTTCTGATGCCATATTTCTGTGGACTGAGTAAATTTACGTCCCGTAGGATAATTCTCGGTAGATTGAAGGTGTCGTTTCATTATGGGCATTGCTAAAGTACCTAATTTTTTGTAACATAGCATATGTTTGGAAAAGGAGAAGGCCTCCTAAATCGAAATTTATCAATCCAAGTAACATATATAGCCATAAATAGATTTTCTAAATTTTTGCGAGTATTTATTATTTATTTATATATTTTATAAATTCTAGTAGTTCTAATTCTAGGCTATCGGTACTTACTGTTAGGAATATTCTGTTAGTTAAAAAATAGGAAAATCGTTTTTTTTTTTTATGGAATGGGTTGGCAGACGAGTATATGGGCAACCTGATGGTAAGTGGTCAGCATCCATAACCATAAACAATGACGCTGTAAGAAATATTAACTATTACTTGGGAACTAAGATGCTATATCCCTTGTGCCTGTAGTTACACTGGCTCACTCACCCTTCAAAACCGGAACACAACAATACTGCGTTCTGTTGTTTAGCGGTAGAATATCTGATGAGTGCGTGGTATCTACCTAGGCGGGCTTGCATAAAGCTCTAGCACCAAGTAAATTTGTCTATGTCATGTCATATAGAATAAGCAAGACACAATAAGGCAGTTGTGATATTGATATACTTACAAATATTTTTTATTCTCGTAAACATCTGATAATCCAAGAACATGCGGATGCTCGATCAGTTTCATGATAGCAATCTCTCGCTCCACCTGAAATTACATAAGATAAATATATTAATACATTAGCTGTGCCCGAGACCTTGTACACGTTTGAATTAAAAAAAAAAGTATTGTAGCCTAAGTTACTTCTTATTATATCAGTTATCTGCCAGTAAAAAATCCCGTCATAATCTAGAATTTAGAATTCTGTCAAAAATAAATTTTGACCGACAGGTGATAAGCCGGAACAAACAGACAGACAGACTAGTAGTTATATAATTTACAAATAAATAAAGTAGTTTATTTAATCAAAGCTGAAAATGAAGTATAAACAGTACGTATATATCCTTTTTTTTAATAAAGGAATAGTACTAATGTACATTTTAAAGGATTACTATTATTGATAATTACTTTTCCAATTAACTTGTCTTTGGAGTTATGATAAAAAAAATACTCCTTTACAGTGGTATGGTGGCCATTGGGAACTGTCGGGAAAGTATGGCAAAGTGGTTTTCGTGAATGGCTACTCGACGATAATTAGCTATCCAAAAATTAGCCTGGTACAAATGATTGAATTGTTTTAATAAAATTAGTGTATTCGCGTCGGTATGGCGGGCTGTAAGCCACACCCGAGAAGTATGGCATTACTTTTTTTTTTCGACTATCTGAAAACACAAGCATTTTAGTAGAACAAATCGTTCGACACTCGTTATTTTTCCGACGCGTTCGATTAAAGCCCACGCGATTGGGCCGCCGGTGCGAGCGCTATGACCATCATTTCCTTGCCTTTACGTAATTAGATCCTTCAAGAACCGCCATACTGGTACAAACGACAAAATATTTTGTCATTATCATCTCCCGGTCTAATACAAGATTTTATAGATGATAAAAAAACGCGGAGTTAATACCTGTATACCTAAGACTTTTAAATGTTACAAAAGAGTAACTACTGAGTTCCTTGCCGGTTCTTCTCGGTAGAATCTACTTTCCGAACCGGTGGTAGCTTCACTTAATTGTAAAATGACGATTCAAAAGTGCTTGTAAAAGCCTACTTGAATAAAGTTTATTTTGATTTTGATTTTTTAAGCATTAACCTATTCGTTTTCACACAACCCTAGAATTTTTTCCAAGTTGACGCTTAATTATATAAAAAAAGAGGTAAGCTACAAGATAAGTTGCACTAAAGACCGTTTTAAGTTAATTCTCTTGTTAACAATGCCCCTTCAATCAAGCAATTTAAGCGTTTAATTGGTCTAAAATTACTTGCGACGCTGGCATGCTATTGTCCGCTCGCAAGGGTCAGATATAATGGTTATGTGTACAAACTTATCACCTTTCAAACTGGGACCTTTGAACTTATCTTCAGCAATTCAGTTGCAGTCATTAAAAGGAGTGCTAAATATGATCTTTCGTTTTCAACCGACTTCCAAAAGGAGGAGGTTATCAATTCGTCTGTTTTTTTTTTTTTTTTTTTTTTTTTTTTATGTTTGTTACCTCATAATTTTTCACTGGGTGGACCGATTTTGATAATTTTTTTTTGTTTGAAAGGTTGTGCTTCCCGTGGGGTCCCATTTTTTTATTTTTTTTTCCGATGATGGTATCCATGTGAAAACGACATAAGTCTTAAATTTGCATTATGTATATGCGCGACAAATAGGTGAATAACTGAAAATCACGATAACCAATTTTGATAATTCTTTTTTTATTATAAAATATATACTACAAGGGTAATTTGGTGAAAGTTTGGTAAGGTTCTGAGCACAGGATCCATGACAAAGTAACGGAACGGAAGGGAACGGAACAATTCTGAGGAGCACGTTAGCGATACTCGGTCGAATCTTTTATTTATAGGTTATTTGGATATTTGAGTCACCTTCCGTAATGTGGTTATGTTTATGTAATTATCATAGTCGAATATTATAATCAACTAGCTACCTACCCCGGCTTCGCACGGGTGCAATACTGATACTAAATATACTACAGAATTTGTTTATATACGACATCACATCGCAAACTTCTAAAATTATCAGTGTTTCTTTACTAAATTGTTCATGTATTATATACACAACCTTTCCTCTTGAATCACACTATCTTTTAAAAAAAACCGCATCAAAATCCGTTGCGTAGATTTAAAGATATAGGGACAGAGAAAGCGACTTTGTTTTATACTATGTAGTGATGGAACTCCTATACGGCTCGCAGTTAGGGTGCGATATGGGGCAGAATTTCTTACTATCTTTAATCAAATTTTGTGATGTGATGTCATATGATGTACGAAATATATTTGGCTTTTTCAAAGTTTTTTTGCTGAGTTCGATTACAGCTCTTTCAAGGGATCCTTGTAGTTTACGCCGCGTGACGTATTAAATCCGCATTTTCGAAAGTCTATTTTTGCTTTATTCGCAAGTTTCCTTTGAAATTGTCCTCGAAGTAGTTTCTGACTCATATAAACGGAACGCTTAATCTATCCATATTAAAAAAAATTAGTTAGTCAACATCAGCTTCACTTAAAATCAAAAAATAAATAAAAATTTTAACAAAAAGAAAAACCGACTTCAAACAAAACACTATTTTAAAACAAATAAAAATGCACTGAAAAGTAATAAAAATAATTGCATATTTAACATATTTTTGAGAGTCCTCCTAGGTAAAATGAAATGAAAAATATTAGACTACTTAAAAGTCGATTTACGATTATATAATGTAGTTATAATTATTGCTATATTTGGAGTCGGTGTCAGCCAACCTATACTATATCTATCAAAAAACAATACGGGAATACTTTAAGAAATATGTTTCTTACAAATTACCTTTTATACGATATTATACTGGGTCAATCAAGAAGCTCGTATCGCTTCTTTCTTTTGATTGTTGAAGCGTGTGCCCGTGGCTGACACCGGCTCCAAATATAACAATAACTACGTTATATAATCGTAAATCGACTTTTAAGTAGTCTAATATTTTTCATTTCATTTTACCTAGGAGGACTCTCAAAAATATGTTAAATATGCAATTATTTTTATTACTTTTCAGTGCATTTTTATTTGTTTTAAAATAGTGTTTTGTTTGAAGTCGGTTTTTCTTTTTGTTAAAATTTTATTTATACTTATTATTTTTATCAAGCTATCCTTTTTACTTTTAACGAAATGTAAAAATAAAATAAACGGTCTCCGGCGCGGCACACTTTTTTCAGTTGTTTAGTATGGATATAACATATCTGTTTATTAGAATATCATTAGATACAAGTCTCGAAAAGAGAAATTGGATCTGCTAATAATAATCTTGAAGCTATTATTAAAGTAACAACTTGGAAATTTCCCACTGCTGGGCGAAGGTCTCCTCTCCCTTTGAGGAGAAGTTTAGGAGCATTCAATCATTTTGCACATGAAAATTCAGGGGTTTTGAACCAATCATCGGTTAAGATGCAAGCGCTCTAACCACTGAGCATCTCGTCACTGTCGACACAGGTATTATTGCCATCGGACTAAGAGAGAAAAATACTTTGGCCAGACGACCTGAAGATATATATATATATTTTATGGTATAGGTTGGCGGACGAGCATATGGCCACATAGTGTGCCACCAACCTTGGGATTTAAGATGTTATGTCCTTTGTGCCTGTAGTTACACTGGCTCACTCACCCTTCAAACTGGAACACAACAATACTGCGTATTGTTGTTTGGCGGTAGAATAACTGATGAATGGGTGGTCCCTACCCAGACGGGCTTGCACAAAGCCCTACCACCAAGTAAGATTATTATTTTAGTTCGTAAACGTATTGTCATACCTTCATGAGCACTGATTCACTAAGTTTTTCACGATTAATGATCTTTATCGCCACCTTCTTCCCAGTCACGCAGTGGACGCCGAGCTTTACGAGACCTGTAAACAAATATAAAACATATATTATAGTATTACCCTTTAATATAACACCTCGCCTCATTGCCTCCGCTGGTGACGGGAGGGCTGGTTCGTTTTTGCCCAGAGGATCGGAATTGCGATTCAACGGGGAAATGGAATGTACAAGGAGAAGAAGAAGAAGAAGAACTTTATTTGTATGTTTTTTTTTAAATGCAGACATGTACAGTCGGGGTAAGAAAAGGTTCGTCATCTTAAGATCTATTTTCGTGTGCTCAGTGCGAGCGATAATCTGCTTTACCGAGAATGACATATTGCGTCGCAATGATTCGATGTTTAGATTCAAAAGGTGCTAAGAGTTTAAGACTTTATAAAGGAGTGAATTTGAAAACTGACGAAGGTTTTCTTACACTGACTGTACTTTACTAAATAGGCTTTGCTATTGGTGAAGTAAAGGTTCTAGTGGATTTTGCCGAAAGAGTAATGAAATGCAAGATAGGCATCGGACGTTTTCAAATCAAGAGTTTTCAGGTTTATATGTTTTCAATTTACTTTATGACCTATGTATATATAATACATATACTCTTTAGTATTGCGAGGGCGACTAGTGCAGCTCATTCTTGCGGACTGAACTGGTCGTCTTCGCCTTTGGACTCCACGTCCACTTACGACGGAGTGGAGTCATATGCCTTCCCGGAACGTATAAAAAAAGAACCCCTTATCCTGAGTATACTCATATTAAATACAAGTAAACCATATTTTCTGGAACGTGTATCTTCTTAAATTTGTTTTATGTAAATTAATTTAATCCTATTTTTAGTTGAAAGCCGAGATGGCCTCGAGGTTAGAACGCGTGCATCTTAACCGATGATTTCGGGTTCGAACCCAGGCAAGCACCACTATATATATGCTATATATATATGCTTAATTTGTGTTTATTATTCATCTCCTGCTTGGCGGTGAAGGAAAACATTGTGAATAAACCAGCATGTGTCTAATTTCATATATATTAAATCATATGTGTATTCCACCGACCAGGATTGGAACAGCGTGATGGAATATGTTCCAAACCTCCTCAAAGGGAGAGGAGGTCTTAGCCTAGCTATGGGAAATTTACAGGCTGTTGATGTTGTTGTTTAGTTATATGCATTATAAACAACGTGTCGTATTTTAGTTTAGACAGTAGAGTTAGTAAAATCAACTTTTCTAAAAGTATGGATGAAAAATTATTTAAGATTTTATTTTTATTAAAACTTTTCAAGTGAGTTCGAACATCTGGTTCGAATGACGAACGAATCGGAAAGTTTGACAGGAAATCACGAATGAAGTATCGAAGGAAAATAAAATTTCAACGAAGTACTCATTTTCTTAGTTAGAACGTATTTACAGAGAGTTGTATATTAAATTAGGTTTTGTTTACGACTAGTTCTGGATCGCGGCTTTGTCTGTGTGATGGTTAGTATTTGGCATACTATATATTGAAGCGATAACTTCTTATAGAAAGACGAATTCAAATTCCTTTATTCAATATAGAAGCATTATACTTATTGATTGTTAAATTAAGCACTACCACCGGCTCGGAAAAAGACACACCCTGAACTGCGCAGAACCGGCGAAAGAAACTCATGGGGTCTTTTTTTGATCACTTATTTAAAGTTTATTTTGATGTTGTACGCTATTATACAAACAATCTGGGGACACAGCAGTGCCACTGCCGTGCCAAGTCTCGAGCAAAACGGGCACGGCCGTACCATCTTTTCTGGAAGCGATTCGCGACCTTTTCGCCCCCTCCACATATCTTGGACGTGGACAAGGCTAGGAGTTAAGTTTTCTAGATTAATTATTGTATTGGAGCATGTAGTCGGTAATGACCATCATGATTCACACATAACAAATAATCTGATCACAGGTCTCGTCAGTAACATTTGCACATAATTCCAGGCAGCAAGCAGCTTTTAATTTGTGCTCATTGCTAAGTCACTATAATTATAATATAAAGAAAACTATTGATACACTTAATAAATCTTGATTTATAACTACAAAATAATTTGAATAGGACTTCGCTTCTATGAGATCTCAAAACTTTTTACGATGGAAATACTGCATCGAGAGACTTGGTATTTTTTTACATTTAATGTTTTTGGTGGGATAAAGATTACTAGTCCAGCCTTTATAGAGAAAGGCCGGTGTACCCGAAATCAGTCAAACTGTAATTAGTGTTATGGTATTGAATTATACTAAGTATCTTGTTATGGTGTGTGTGTATGTGTGTGTGTGTGTGTATGTCAAAAACAGTGGCGCTATAATTTAGGTGCTAAGATGTACTCCCTCATCCTTCACGGAAAACAACAATACTAAGTACGGTTGTTTGTCTGTGAGAATATATTCAGGGCTGCACAAAGCACTAAGTAATTTTTTGTCATAGTTCCCTGAGTGTCAGCGATGTGATTTTAAGTGCAGCTTCTCAATCGATCTGCAAATTGCAATCTCTGTACCCTATAATATCTCCTGTTCAATTTCCTTCAAGAATGGCTATCAAGACTCAAATTAATTAGTCATCAAACTTTATTGGTGATAGTATAAAGTAAAAAAGTAAAGTAACAGCCCGTAAATCACCCACTGCTGGGTTAAGGCCCCCTCTTTCATTAAGGAGAAGGTTTGGAACATATTCCACCACACTATTCCAATACGGGTTGGTGAAATGCACATGTAGTAGAATTTCGATGAAATTATAGACATGCAGGTTTTGTCGCGATGTTTTCCTTCACCGCCGAGAACGAGATGAATTATAAATACAAATTAAGCACATATATATAGTGGTGCTTGCCTGTGCTTGATCCCGAAATCATCGGGTAAGATGCACGCGTTCTAACCACTGGGCCATCTTAGTTCTTTTATTAAGTATAATATATAATATTATTTAGATTAAATACTATGCAATAAAGTGTTATTATATGTAAGTTACTTGTCCCAATTTCGTCCGAGTAAAAATCATATTATGTATCCCTTTCCCTTAATGTTGTAATTGTCAAAAATATTTTACTGCGAATGATTATGTTACAAGACTAGCTGTGACCGCAACCTTATATGTGTTTCAATTTAACAAATTAAATATTATTGTAGCCTAAGTTACTCCTTATTATATCAGTTATCTGCCAGTGAAAGTCCTGTCAAAATCGGTCCAGCCGTTCCAGAGATTAGCCGGAACAAACAGACGGACAGAAAGAATTGTAAGAAATGTTGTTTTGGTATATGTACCCTTTATACATAGTAAAAAAGGGATATTTTAATATTACAAACAGTCACTTCAATTTTATTATATATAAAGAGTATAGATAAACAATTATGTGAAATTTCAGCCTTCTTGAGTAATCTTGTATGTCTCAAGACAAGTGATTTAATAACAATCATGTATATTTCATATTGTTTATTTATTTATTTTTATTTATTTATTTAACACTTTTTGTACACCACAATTACTATTACAAACGATTACAGAATACACAAACTAAAAACTAATGGTGAAATAAAGGCGGCCTTATGGCTTACTAGCCATTTCTTCCAGACTACCTTGGGTTAGAAAGTTGTCTGTGGAAGACAGTATAGGGTGGTGCAATTATAACTACTCTTAAAATGAATACAAGCTAAACACATACATAAATAAATAACAGTAATAAATATTCAATAATGTGCATACGTACATATATCAATAAATACCTACATACATACTTACATACATACATACATACATACATACAAGTATACATATAAATAAATACATATATATACATAATACATACATATATGACGTATTAAAATCATGTCGTCATCGTTACTATGATGAGAGATAGTAGTTCTTAACAGCGTTTTTGAATGCATGTAATGTTTTTAACCCCCGACGCAAAAACGACGGGGTGTTATAAGTTTGACGTGTCTGTGTGTGTGTGTGTGTGTCTGTCTGTACCACTCTAGCCGCCGAACGGATGGACCGATTTTGATTTAGTTTTTTTTGTTTGACAGTAGAAAATGTCGAGAGTGTTTTTACGTAAGTTTGATGAAAATTGTTCCAAGATGGCCGCCGCCACAAAATGACAGATTAGATATTTTTTTTAAACTCCATCAATATGGGTATCAAATGAAAGGGCTTGACTAGTAGAATACTATTAGATATGACAAATTTAAAATACAAGATGGCTGCTTCTACAAAATGGTGCTTTACCTTTTTTTTTTTTTACAACTTGTACAATATGGGTATCAAATGAAAGGGCTTGACTAGTGAAATACTATTAGGTATGAAAAATTTAAAATCCAAGATGGCTGCCTCTACAAAATGGCGCTTTATGGATATATTGATATCATTTGATATCCATATCCATATCCATCCATTTAGACTTATAGCGAAACTATAAGCATAAGAGGGGTGTTATAAGTTTGACGTGTCTGTCTGTCTGTCTGTGTGTCTGTCTGTCTGTCTGTGGCATCATAGCTCCCGAACGAATGAACCGATTTCAATTTAGTTTTTTTGTATTATAGGTGTTTTACGGGCGAGTGTTCTTAGACATGTTTGATGAAAATCGGTTTAGCCGTTTAAAAGTTATGGGGGGTTAAAGTGGGGAAGAAAAACCGAATGTCTGCAAATATGCTCAATTGGGGTATCAAATGAAATGTTATGACTTGTACATCACAAAAAACATTAATTAATGATTAAATAAAATTATTAGATAAAAAAAATAATTAAGAAACAAAAAAATTAATTAGTAACTAAAATAAAAAAGAACAAGATTGACCTTAAAATGTAATCTTAACTTATATGTTTTAAATCAACAAGAACCAACGTATTTACAACTTAACCAGAGATATTATAGGGATGCTTACCTTTAAAAAGTATAAAATAAAAAATTAAATTAAAAATTTCAGAAACCCCCGCCACAAAAAACATAAGCTACCTTTAAAAAGTAAAAAATAATGAAAGAAAATTAATCCTAAAGTACCTATATGCATAAGTATGTATTAATATTAAAAAAAAAAAAAATTCGCGTTGGGGGACCGAGCGCTATTGTACAAAATAATATTAAGTGTTATATAAAAGATGAGATAAATATTAATACATACTTATGCATATAGGTACTTTAGGATTAATTTTCTTTTATTATTTTTTACTTTTTAAAGGTAGCTTATGTTTTTTGTGGCGGGGGTTTCTGAAATTTTTAATTTAATTTTTTATTGACTGTCGAATACTCAATGGCAAGTCGTTCCAAAGAGTTACAGCCTGAACAGTGAACGACTGGCTGTAAAATTTATTGTTATGAGCGGGCATTTTCAGTACGAGCCTACGTGTTGGTCGAATTCTAGGCTGGTCTCCTAAAAATTCAAATTTCTCCTTCAGATAATGAGGAGCATTTGGATTAAATAACACACAGTACAGAAGAGAAAGAGTATGCAGGTTCCGGCGACGGCGTATAGGAAGCCACTTGAGCTTTGAACGAAACTCTGAAACGTGGTCATACTTTCGGAGGCCGAAAATAAACCGAATAGCTAGATTTTGTAATCGCTCAAGATAATTAAGTTGATCCTCGGTTAGATTAAGATAGCTTGCGTCCGCGTAATCGAGTATTGAAAGAAGGAGAGAGTTTGCAAGCATAGTTTTGGTAGGAATTGGCAGTACATTTTGAAGTCGTCGCAAAGAACTTAAGGAGGCGTATGTTTTTTTTCCAATCTGCTTTAAATGCTCCGACCAGGAGAGAGTACTATCAAGCTGTATGCCAAGGTCTCTAACAGTGGAGCAGTAGGACAAGTTAGTGCCATTGTACACAACACGCGGCATCTCCGCCCAATCAACCCTTGCCATCATGGCCGGACTACCAATAACAATGACCTGTGACTTTGCGGGATTGATGTTGAGCCCATACCGTTGACTCCATTTATGGATAGCCAACAAATCATTGTTAATGGCAGCGACAGCATCAGTAAATTTGAATATCATCTGCATACATATGGTAGAGAGTAGAGATGACATGAGTAATTGAATTAATGAAGATTGAGAAAAGTAAGGGAGACAACACGCCACCTTGAGGTACCCCAGCGCGGACTTCGCGCCATGACGAGTATGATTCGTCCACACGAACTCGCTGTCTTCGACCACTGAGGTAACTTTGAAGCCAGTCTTTTACGGATGGAGATATGTTAAAAGAACATAACATACTCAACAAGATGTCATGGTCAACGCAATTAAATGCGTTACTAAAATCAAGAAGCACTAAGATTGTGAGTTGTTTGGAATCCATGGCCAATCGAAGGTCGTCTGTGACTTTAACTAAAGCTGTAGCCGTACTATGACCTGCTCGGAAACCTGATTGGAGAGGATTGAGAAGGGAATGCTCATTAAGGAAACTATTTAGTTGGTGTGAGACGAGCTTTTCAAGGACCTTGGATAGGAAAGGAAGAATTGAAATGGGACGGAAATCAGAAGCTGTTAAGGGATTACCTTTTTTAGGGATGGGGATAATTTGCGCATCCTTCCATGTATCAGGAAACTTGCTGCAGGTAAGGGAAAAATTTAGAATATGGGTCAAAATGGGAATCACAATATCGAGGATGGGAATGATCATATTACGGCTGATACAGTCTGTACCAACAGCATTCGAGGATATAGACATAATGTTCTTTTTAACATCACATTCGGTAAAAGACGTGAAGCTAAACGGAGGAAAAGTAGGAGTTGGGTAAGTAGAAATAATATTTAATGTGTTGATTTTATCGCCACTATTAAGTGGGTTTGAAAATGAGAAGTGTTGACTCAAAAGCTCAATATCTAGATTAACAGGAGTATTATGGGAAGATTTACCAACTCCGAGTGATTCAAGAAATTTCCATGTTTTCGCTGTGTCGCCGTTCTCGACAGATTGATAAATATGGCGTCGTTGTGCATCTCTACAAGATGTATTGCAGCGATTTCGCGTTTTGTTATACTGCTCCCTGTTAGAGTCGGAGTCATTTAACTTAAATTTGTACTTGGCCTTATTCTTTTGTTTTATGAGATATTTTATTTGGTCCGTCAACCAAGGTGCTGGAAGATGTTTTTTTTTAATTGGTTTTATAGGTGGATGTTTGTCATAAAGCTGCGTAATTAACCAGTTAAACACATTAAGTTTTTGGTCAATTGTCTCAGCAGTGTAGACCGCAGACCAATCTAACTGAGCAGCATCATCACAAAGACGGCTTTGATCCATTCCACCAAAACTACGCTGCAGAAGTATTCTCGGTTTGAATTTAGGAGGACGGAGTTTGTATGAGAGATAAATCATGTCATGATAGGAAAAAGCAGCGGCGGAACATTGGCCAAATTTAGCAACAGAGTCTAAGGAAGAGACCATGATAAGGTCAAGAAGCGATGGAGAACAGCCGGGGAAATAATGGGTAGCCGATAGGGGTAAAATTTTTATATTATGGGATTCTGTTATATCCACTAATTTCTTACTATTGGTGTCGCCTTTAAGTAAGCATGTATTAAAATCACCCATTATAATGGAATGGCTGTAACTAGGTGTTAAATTACCTAAAAGGGATTCAAAAAAAGAATAGTAATTATTCTGAGAATTAGGGTTATAATACACGCCAATTTTTTTTATATAAAGGCAAAGAAAATAATGTAAATCCTAAAAATAATTTAGAGGTAATATCATCTCTTAGTAGTTTCCAACTTGTCAGTTTGTAAACATATTAACTTACGAACTCCATTGACATCGAACCTCATTGCAACAGTTACTAAGTTACCAGGAAGGAGTCTTATGGTGCGGTAATGGCTCATTTACTAAACAGGTAGCTTTTAAAATACTTTATAGTTTTCTAGAAATGTATTTCATTTGTGGTTCATCATCGTCAACAGCCTGTAAATTTCCCACTGCAGGGCAAAGACCTCCTCTCCCTTTGAGGAGAATGAGAAGCATATTCCACCAATGCGGGTTGGGGAAATACAAATGTGGCAGAATTTCTATGAAATTAAACACATGCAGGTTTCCTTACGATGTTTTCCTCTACCGCCGAGCACGAGATTAAAAACACAAATTAAGAACATATATTGAATATATATGTGCTTAATTTGTGTTTATAATCTCGTACTTGACTGGGTTTGAACCCGCAATCATCGGTTAAAATGCACGCGTTCTAACCACTGGGCCATCTCGGCTCTACCAAATATATATTTCTTTCAAACGTTTGGTCTCTTCGCCCCTAAGAAGAGCACCGCTGAGTCACGAGCGTGTTATATCGACACGATTCCACAGCCTCTACGATCCTTTCCAACGGTCATCGCAGTAGTTTCAAGCCTAAGAGCTCGAGTACCTTTCTGAAAGATTCTACTGCATCAAAAAGCAACGGTCCGAATAGGTCCGCTTTTGAGAATGACTATGACCATTGATGGGATTTGGCGTAAATAAATAGAGATCAAATTGGTATATTGAGATTTATTATATAATCCAGGCATAGTATGACAGGTGACAAAAGATAGTGAATTTAAAGAATACTAGCGACCCGACCCGGCTTCGTACGGGTCAAATGTAACGGGGCAACTTAAGCGCAAAAATATTTAAGACAATTACTTTAAAACTTCTAAAATTATCATTGTTTTGCTACTATTTTGCACAATAGCATGTATAATACATATAAACCTTGCTCTTAAACTAGTCTATCTATTAAAAAAAAACCGCATTACAATCTGTTGCATAGTTATAAAGATTTAAGCATACATATATAGGGACAGAGAAAGCGACTTTGTTTTATACTATGTAGAGATAATACGACCGAACTGAAAAGACAATAAAGCGGCGTAGAAAGTGGCCCCAACTATTGAACAACGCAGACAACTACGACAACTTAATTTGTTTAGTTTATACTTAGTGGTGCAAAAAGCTTGATCAAAAGTATAACACCTCGCCTCATTGCCTCCACTGGTGACAGGAGGGCTGGTTCGTTTGCCCAGAGGATCGGAATTGCGATTCAACGGGGAAATGATGCTAGCATTCTTGCCACCACCACGCGGTCAAGATTTATACAGCAACTAGTTTTAGTTCATATTTGTATATATTTAAGCATTTAATGTTATTAATTCTTATCTTAATAAATGATTATATTTGTTTATACTAGTACTAACAACCACTTGGTGGTAGGGCTTTGTGCAAGCCCGTCTGGGTAGGTACCACCCACTCATCTATTATTCTACCGCCAAATTACAGTACTCAGTATTGTTTGAATTCGGTCTGAAGGATGAGTGAGCCAGTGTAACTACAGGCACAAGGGACATAACATCTTAGTTCCCAAGGTTGGTGGCGCATTGACGATGTAAGGAATAGTTATTATTTCTTACAGCGTCACTGTCTATTGGCGATGGTGACCACTTACCATCAGGTGGCCCATATGCTCGTCCGTCAACCTATACAATAAAAAAAAGCACAGACAGTGGCTCCAACTAGTGAGCGACGCAGACAAGTACGACAACTTAATTTGTTTAGTTTATACTGGTTCTAACAACCATAATTCGTGACTCAATCATGGCATTCTATAGCTAATTTTATCTTATTTTCAGTATCATTTTAGTATTAATATCAAGAGTGATTGGTATACCAGTTACGGAATACTCAGCTGATCTACAAGCCATGCCTCCAAGTTTCTCCTTACTACCATTGAATGACAGGAAGGCGGTTGATGGAAATTCATTTATCAGTAAGTATTAATTATTACTCTTTATTTAAATTTATTTATACTTTAGTGAAAACAAGTGTGTGTGTGTGTGTGTGTGTGTATGTGTGTGTGTGTGTGTATGTGTGTGTGTGTGTGTGTGTGTGTGTACATGGTAGGAGAAATGCTTAGAAGTAACAAACGGGCTGTCTATTTTTTTTTTTAACATCTCATACATTGCTCTGATCCCAATGTAAGTAGCTATCGCACTTGTGTTACGGAAAATCAGATGTAACGATGGTGCCACAAACACCCAGAACCAAGACAACATGGAAAGCTAATATACTTTTTCTGCGACGCCTTGGTCGGAAATCGAACCTGGGACCTCGGACCTTAATAAAATGACTTATTTGATAATATATTTTTAAGAAATTTATATAATTTTGTATAGATCTCCAGGTTTAATTCTCGTAAGATGACGAATGTAAGAAAAAAGAAGGCCAATATAAATTATATTATTTGAGCTGTAGATCATACACCCCATCACTAAAAACATGACGTCACTCACACATGGAGACATAACATTGTGAGTGAATAGATCTAGAAGGCTATAAGTCTTAATATAATACGCCTGTTAAGTAACACTCTCTTTGTCTATCATCATTGATTTGACATTCAAGGGAAGAAGATAGCATTTCTTACCTAAGCAACACTTATTAGTAAAGCCAAAACTGTTCCATTTTTAAAAAATAATACACCGTTGTAAATTTCCCACTGCTGGAATAAGGCCTCCTCTTCCATTAAGGAGCTCATAGATGAGCTGAGATGGCCCAGTGGTTAGAACGCGTGCATCTTAACCAATGATTGCGAGTTCAAACCCAGGCAAGCACCACTATATATATGTGCTTAATTTGTGTTTATAATTCATCTCGTACTCGGTGAAGGAAAACATCGTGAGGAAATTTCATTTCATCGTACTTCTGCCACATGTGCATTCCACCAACCCGCATTGGAACAGCGTGGTGGAATATGTTCCAAACCCTTAATGGAAGAGGAGGCCTTATCTCAGCAGCGGGAAATGTACAGGCTGTTACTTTACTTATTTTAATACACATCTCACAATTGACGTCGTATTTTTCCCTAAAATTCATCTTCTTATATCTACCTACAGATGTGTTATCTGTGCAAGGGGTGAGTTAACAGCTGTCATTATAACCACAAGAGACATAACTACGTTAATCCTTAAATAAGGGATGTTTAATACCTTCGTTTAGGGATGATAATTACAATCATACGACATTTGTACGTGTGCCAACTTGTTTGGATAAAAAAAAATACAAAGTTTTTATTTTAAGGTTGGTATTACACAGATAAAAAATACACGCGTGTGTATTTTTTATCTATTAAAATATGACAGATTGAAATATAATTGAATTTCGTGATTTTAAATGGCGTTAATATATTTTTATTTGACAGTTGACAAGCGCGCCAGATACATATTTAAATGAATATATTTTATAGCAATACATTGTAAATGCTAATGTCATTCCGTCTGTTACATCTTTGCGTGTATCAGTGAATCGATTTTGATGAAATTTGATGTAGAGATAGGTTTTTAATTCACCCCTTGAAATATGTGATTTCTTTTTAAAATGTAATTATTTTTTTAACAATTGACTGTCTACTACGACTCATTTGGTATAGTTACTGGCAGTTTTGTAGCTTAAAATAATATAGCAACTAATCTTCTACTCAAAAATAGCAAAAATAATACAAAATTGGGACACAAAACATAAATAAAGGGGCAATCGACAAAAAATCTGTAATTTTTATAAAATAAATTCAAAATAACTTGAGAAGGGTTAGGTTTAGGATATGGGGTTCCATAGTCAAATCCGTTAGGAATGATGGAATCTATCCTCTCTTAAAGGATTTCGGTCGACTTAACCTGTAACCCTGTGGGTAAAGATCAATAAATTTCCCATGAGTAAAACCACAAGTTCAGCTAGTATATTATATCACTCCTTGTAACATTCGGAAAAAAATTAAATTATACTTTCTAAGTCAGTTATAATTGATATAAAAAGTATTAATTATGAATGTATCATTTATTAAATAGCAATTAAAATGTTAATTAATGTTCTGTAGGTAGATTTTGTTAGCAATTACAAACCTACATTTTGGTTTTCAAACACGAGCAAAAATATAATTATTTTATAGTTAATTTAATTTATTCTGTAATTTTAAATAAATATCAATGTATTTATGGGGTCAAAGACTGAACTCGTGAGTAACATTTCCGATTCGACGGCTGTGTTTTTTGTCTGATAATTTAATTATTGACTAGTATTGCGCTACAAAATAAAATATATGTGCGCAATTATGGCGAATGAACTTCTTATGGGAGGAACTGTTTCGTTACGTAACGCGTTACGGCGTCAGTCTGGCTTCCCTTTCTCCAAGCATATGGCAGCGGTAGGCGGGTAATAATGATACTAATAATATGATTATAATAATATACATACACATAATAGGCTATTTGACAATGTGAATAATAAATTGTGAATTATTGTAATCAGTGTATATTATGAGTTTAAAAATGGTTATTTCCTAACGAAAGTTGAAAATAATACTTAATTTATTCAAAAATCGAGAAATAAAAATGCATTTTCTCAAACGTTTGTCACGTGACACAAAACGCTCCTGATTGGATGGTCTCATGATGAAGTCACTTTCTTGTTAACCTTGCTTTTCTACTATATGTACCACAGATTAAAATACTGGAAAGTGACGTCCCCGACCCCATTGCAGCGCCATATTGTCCAAGTAGCCTATTCTAATACACATTTTCTTAAATTGTATGTTTTCTTAATTGTATTTGTAATAAGAATGAAATATATTTTATAATCAATAAAGCACGTTATTAAAAACTAGAAACTGCCCCTACTTCGCACGTCTAAGCTTGTGTGTTTCTCTACTATGTTGTGCATGTATTATACATATAAACCTTCCTATTGAATCAATCTATTATTACAAAAAAACCGCATCAAAATCTGTTGCGTAATTTCAAAGATCTAAGCATACATAGGGACAGATAGCGGTAAGCGACTTTGTTTTATACTATGTAATGACATTGAAAACAATATTATTATGTACATAATATAAGCGAAACACATATAAATTAAGCTCACCAGCTTGCCGAGTAAAAGCTCCGCATAAAAATAGCAATTTTAAAAAGCAAAGCGAAGCACTCAAGTTGTTTTTTAAGTATTTCGCGCAACTAAGTAGAATTTCACTTTGAGCTATTTCGCGTTTAAGCCTAGAATATAATGTCATAGTTTAAGCTAAGCGTTGACGCTGTATATCCATGAAATTACATTGTTATGTGTAAAATATACATTTTTTATTAAAATAAATACTTTATACAAAGAAAACAAATAAATACGAAAATGGATCCTGCCTAAATAATCGAGGAGTATAATTTACATAGCGATCTCTTCCAGGCAACCAACGGTGGATGATGATAATGTAATGATAATAATAAATAAAATAACATGAATCTATAACTAAAATTTATAAATAAATGAATAGAAGAAATAATTTCCTACAACATCTAAGTGCTCATCCCCGATGTTTTATTAATTATCTATATTCAAAAAATTGTGTAGTTCTATAATAAATACGTTCGAAACCTATCCACAATTAACGATCGTTAAAAAATAATGTTTTTTTATTCGACAACATACATACGAAAAATTCGTATAATCTAGATATTTTGGTATTAAATCCATAAAACTCAATGACATTGACAATGACGACGCAATTCAACGGGCGGCCATGTTTGACGTTTACGGGTGCGTTCAGTAAATGTGTTCCGTGTGATAATTACATGAGGGTATGGTAACTCCATGGAAACATATCTACAATAAAATTATTTATGCTCCCAATAAAATAAACAAATCTATTATCGCTTAAGATTTTAAATATTATTAATCTTTATATTATAATGCAAGATTGTATTTGGATATTTCGTTGTTTAAAGCCGAGATGGCCCAGTGGTAAGAACGCGCCCACCTATGATTGCGGGTTCAAGCCCAGGCAAGCACCGCTGATTCATGTGCTTAATTTGTCTTTATAATTCATCTCGTGCTCAGCGGTGAAGGAAAACATCGTGAGGAAACCTGCATGTGACAAATTTCATAGAAATTCTGCCACATGAGTATTCCACCAACCCGCATTGGAACAGCGTGGTGGAATATGTTCCAAACCTTCTCCCCAAAGGGAGAGGAGGCCTTTGGCCCAGCAGTGGGAATTTACAGGCTGTTGTTTGTTTTGTTTTGTTTTGTTTTGATCGTTTAATTCACTCGGAATTACCCAGAAAATTTTATGATATTGGTATCAGTGTGCCCTGAACTGTTGTAATAGGGTATAAATACAGGAATTAGGATCTGTATTTAAATAAGTCACTAAACGCTAAAGATCCAGAGAAATTCCCTTTACATCCTGCATGGGATCTCACTAGAATTACAAAACACAAAGAGTTCCAAAAGTTATCATCATAAATAATTCCGAAATATTGTTTTTTTTTAATTCGTTAACAGTTTAGTTGCTATTCACCAGCGTCACAAGAATAAACCTTTGAAATACAAGTGCTTGAAGGGCCCTCTATGTTATCTAGTATCGATGAAAGGTATTGATATAAATATTTGCTGAGTTTCACAAAGGAAATTTATCAACGCTGGATATTCTTGTAAGAGGATTTCCTTGAAAAGCAATCAAGTCAGTTTGCTTTGACGTTTTTAAACTTGGCTGCGCTTGCTGGAAATGACGCTACACAAAACGAAATGTTTTAAAACTAAACTGGTTTTGTTTAACGAGACAAAAACAAGTGAAGAGGCTGATGAAAGTCATTACTTACCCATTTGTTTGTTAAGTTAAATTATTTGTCCAAGTATCTTAATGTCTATATTTCTGACTGAGTATACTACTAACTGTATTTTTTTTTATGGTATAGGTTGGCGGTCGAGCATATGGGTCACCTGATGGTACGTGGTCACCGTCACCCATAGACAATGAAGCTATAAGAAATATTAACTTTTCCTTACATGGTCAATATGCCACCAACCTTGGGAACTAAGATGCTATGTCCCTTGTGCCTGTAGTTACACTGGCTCACTCACCCTTCAAACCGGAACACAACAATACTGAGTATTGTTATTTGGGGGTAGAATAACTGATGAGTGGGTGGTACCTACCCAGTCGGGCTTGCAGAAAGCCCTACCACCAAGAAGAAATATCTCTTGCTACGCTAAAGGACTATATGTGTAAGGGTACATGCAATATGTCCCTAAAATCTATACTACTATACTAATATTATCAATGTTAAAGTAGCTCTGTCTGTCAGTGGCTCTTTCCGCTGAACCGAATTCCATTAAATTCGGTTTAAGGAAATTTGGTATGAAGTAACTTTGAACTCCAAAAAAGGTCATACATAGGCTACCTTTTTGCCTAACACATGACAACCAATCTCTAAAACGTTAGCGAAGTCGAAGGCGACAACTATACTATATAATTCATGAAGGTTTAAGCCATTACTGAAGATAGAACATTTGTCAAATGTTCCATTGTTAAAAAAGAACAACGTAATTGGTGCCTACACAGGGTAATTTTGTACAAGTATCGATTTAATCAGATATATGTAAAACCATTCCTTCGTTCCTCATATTCGAAGTAGAATCGAAGTTCCGTTCCGAGTCACAAATGAAACAGCGATAGTTTTGGTCGTACCTGTTATGAATATACAACAACAATAAGAGCCTGTAAATTTCACACTGGGAAGGTTTGGAGCTTATTTCACCACGCTGCTAATTTCCTGTATTTTAATCTGTGGTACATATAGTAGAAAAGCAAGGTTTACAAGAAATTGACTTCATCATAAGCCCGACCAATTAGGAGCGTTTTGTGTCACGTGACAAACGTTTGAAAAAATGCATTTTTATTTATGGATTTTTGAATAAATTAAATATTATTTTCATCTTTCGTTAGTAAATAACCATTTTAAACTCATAATATATACTGATTACAATAATTCAGAATTTATTTTTCGCATTGTCAAATAGCCTATTAGATACATGCAGCTTTCCTGGGTTTGAACTCAATAGTTATTATTATATTGTGTCTAAACAATTTTGCAGTATGTCTAAGTCCACGGCACTTCTGTCTTAGTTTTATTAATTTCAATCTCCTATTATTTTCAAAGGCACTCCTACACCAAGCTTAAACTATCTTTGTAGCTTCTTACGACCCGTTCTACCGTGAAACAGTAATAGTTGTCGTATTTATATCGTTCCAGCAAGTTTATTTTTGTTTCTGAGAAAAATTAGAAAAAGTATTTTCTGTTATTATATTATTTACATTATTTTTTATATTTAATATGAATCTACGTCTCTACCTCTTATTTATATGTCCAAAATAACAATGTTACAGCATATCAAATACTTTATCAATTTATATGTCCAAAAATTTTAGTAAAGAGAAATGTATTTTTTGGACATAAGTTCCAAAAATAATATCGCTTCCTATAATTACATGTTATGGGACGTCCATACACTTATTATGTTATGAACTTGTTGATTAAAACCTTGTCTAAATAACTCAATAGACTGCCTACATTAACTACTTCCTGAATTCACATGAAATTGTATTTCGAAAAAGTGTTACAGAATGCTGTCAAAACTGAGAACGCATCGTAAAAATAGGGTATAGAAGTACACAGTATCTATATTAAATTAACTGTGCCCGCGACCTTGAACGCGTTTGAATTTACCAAAAAAATATTATTTTGTAGCCTAAGTTACTCCTTATTATATTAGTTATCTGCCAGTGAAAGTCCCGTCAAAATCGGTCCAGCCATTCCATTAGCCGGAACAAACAGACAGACAAACGAAAATTGTAAAAAATGTTATTTTGGTATGTGCACCGTGTATACATACATATGCATTGAGTAAAAAAGGGCTATTTTAATATTACAAACAGACACTCCAATTTTGTTATATGCATAGATAGATCTGTAAGATCATAGAATTTCACAAGTTTATACCATGTTAGTTGTGTAAAATACTAAATACGACAAAATTGACTGACTCGAATCAATAGCTGTGCTGTTTGTATGCCTTGCCAAAACGTTAGCTGCAGCTGCATTCGAGGTCATGATTCTCGATTCCCAATTGCGAACAATTTAACTCAAACCACGTATAGCAATCGACCTGGTGCTACAAATTATTTATCCGAAGAAAGCTACCTAATTTTCTTCATGATGATTTCGGGTTCAAACCCAGGCAAGCACCACTATATATGTACTTAATTTGTGTTTATAATTCGTCTCGTGCTCGGTGGTGAAAGGAAACATCGTAAGGAAACCTGCATGTGTCTAATTTCATCAAAACTTTGCCACATGTGTATTCAACCAAACCGCATTGGAACAGCGTGGTGGAATATGTTCCAAGCCCTCTCCTTAATGGAAGAGGAGGCCTTTACCCAGCAGTGGGTAATTTACAGGCTGTTACCATGTTGTAAGGAAGGTCTTGAGCATGGATGTGGATGGATGTAGAGGTAGAGGATGATCAAAGAAACGATGAACGGACGAAGGATTGTGTGAAAGGCGATATGATTACAAAGAATGTTACTTGGAGATGACGTCTGACAGAGAAGTATGGAAGGAGAAGATTACTGCGCTGACCCCAATTAAAATAAGAATAAGGGCAGGAGGATTATGACTTACACTGTTAAATAATATAACACGTCATTTTCTTTTCCAGATCCTCTCTTGACGAATTCATTGTTTCAAATAGTCCTGGAGGAATCCGATAATAAGAAGAGAGTCCAGCGTTACAGATACATAGAGTAGTATATAATTGTTTACTTTGTTGTTTGTAATTAAAAATACTTTAGTTCTTATTAGTATATTTAATTCACGCTTCACATAACAGTAGTTTGAATTTAGAAGGGAGAACTACAAAGCATATATATATATACTAAAACCTTTTTGGAAACGCATTCAATCTTCTGGTATAATTTTGATGTATATTGTTTTAATAGTTCTCTCAGCAAGTTTTACCAAGTCCATCTTAATCAAGGATGCTATGGGGTCAATGACCTTGATGACGTCTTAAATCAATATGGCGTCTCAGAAAGTGTCTTAAATATTTTTTTGGGATGAATCGCCAAGAATGGCCGTGTGTCTATTGTGCTTAAGATGGGACCTCTTACTCATCTGTTTAACAATGTGATGAATCTTTTGAAATGTCATGTTAATAAAATTACACCATAAATTAAATTAAATAATTTGTTTTATTTTATTAATAAATCTTATGAATAGCGTAAGACGTTTTTTGTCCTCATGATTGTGGGACGATGGCTGTACATAAAAATGCCAGTTATGGTCTCATTTTGAAGAGCTGTAGACGCGTAGAAAATTAAAGAGGATTCATGATAGCAATTTTATCTATTTTCACAATTTAACAAAAAATTAGGGAAAAAGATATATATTTCCTTAAAAAATCTTCTGTATAGAAGAGAATTTTCGTGGGAGACCCACTAGTATTTAATAACAGTTAATTAAATTAACGACATCATCAATATAAGATTCAGAAAGTGATTACCAAAACATACAATGAAAGAGCTATACATTATTGCTAGTTGTATGAGCGTCAAATTTATGCTTCCCTCAAATCCCTTAACAACAACAACAACAGCCTGTAAATTCCCACTGCTGGGCTAAAGGCCTCCTCTCCCTTTTAGGAGAAGGTTTTTGGAACATATTCCACCACGCTGTTTCAATGCGGGTTGGTGGAATGCACATGTGGCAGAATTTCTATGAAATTTGTCACATGCAGGTTTCCTCACGATGTTTTCCTCACGATATGAATTATAAAGACAAATCAAGCACATGAAACAGCGTTGCTTGCCTGGGTTTAAACGCGCAATCATCGGTTAAGATGCACGCGTTCTAACCACTGAGCCATCTCGACTCCTGGCCCTTCCTATCTTTCCCTTATCCCTTAAATAATGTATAACCTTGTATCCCTTCATCCGATTCCCAAGCTCTATTAAATATCATTACGATTTGTTCCGTGGTTTTGTCGTGACAAACAGATAGCTTAGATACTCTTGCCCTAAAAATTTTAAAAGGTTAGCGTTTTGTCTATTTTATGGGCAAGATTTTATATTATAGGTATTATTTATATCTTTAAAATTGTCAGCAAGTTATTTATACAGTTTTTTTTGAAAAAAAAATTATGTGTGTAGAATTATTATTATATTAATAATGTGGAAATTTATCTAAAATGCAAACGCAAAATCTGAGATACTTGGAATGGTTAGTTAGAATTTTGTTGCCCGTTGTACAACACTTTTAACCTAATTTTTTTTATATTCTATTTTTGTATTTTATTAATTTTGTGTTACATTTTTTGTTTTATTTTTGTGTGCAATAAAGTATAATTCATTCAATTTTGGTGTTTAGTATTTCTATAGACGAACACACATACGAGTCATAATATCAACAGTTATATAACCAATCGATAGATATTGGTGTCCCCAGAGACCAGACTACAAACCTCTGCTGGTACAGGTTTCCTGAGACGAATGCAATATATAATAAACAAATAAACAGGATATCTGTTTATTATAGAACACTATTGCATTCAACTACTCCAAATTCTGATAAAAACGACATTCATTCATTTCTCCGACATTCAAAACGCCATTTTATCACGAATCCATAATGAATATCATATTTGTCGACCAATGATCATATAATGTCAATTCAAAGACAAAGTTACCGATTTCTCTTTAGTTTTGTCAAAGCAATAGGCGTCTGCGCAATGTGCTCGTATGATGGGCTTCTGCAGAGCTTAGCACCATGTGAATAGAGTATAATTATATACTTAAACTAAGTTGACGTATAATATATAATAAAATATGTACTTAATAATAGGTAAGTGGACTGGCAAAAAGGTCATCTTATGATCACTGCCATCCAAAGACAAGTGGTACAAGAAATATCAACCATTCCTTACATCACCAATGCCCCATCGTGGAAACTTTTTTACGGCTATGTGGCGTTTATGTGGCAATCGAAGCTAAACCGATGGGAAGCAACTACCCATGGAAATCTACAATATCGGGCAGGAACCTTTATGAAATAAGCAGAATCTGTTATACAAGGTTCCCAAGTTGTATCGTTTCGGAAAGATCACAGGCTAAGATGCTATGTCCCTTGTGCCTATAATTATACTGGATCCCTTAATCTGGAATACAACAATACTAAGTATGGCTGTTTAGTAGAATAAATGATTGATAAGTGGCGCCCAAGGAGGAGTGGCTTAAAATTCTTACAGCAGCTACATTAACATATTGATAAAGATATGAATCTCTTTACATGGTGGCAGGGCTTTGCGCAAGCCCCTCTGGGTAGGTACCACCCACTCATCAGATATTCTACCGCGAAACAACAGTATTTGGTATTGTTCCGGTTTGAAGGGTGAGTGAGTAAATGTAACTACAAGCACAAGGGACCTAACATCTTAGTTCCCAAGGTTGGTGGCGCATTGGCGATGAAAGAAATGGTTAATGTTTCTAACAGTGCTTTTATCTATGGGCGGTGGTGACCACTTACCACCAGGTGGCCCAAATGCTCGTCCGCCAATCAATAGAATAAAAAGAATCTCATACCTGTTTGTCCTTTTCCCAGCGTCTTCTCCAATCTAAACGGCCCTACGTATTGATAGGCCTCCGCGGCCGTATTCGCCCCCTCCATCTTCAAGCTTGGTAAAAGAACAGGTCAGAACGTTTCATAACTCGGTCAGAAACACGTAGAGTCATATAATTTGAAGCACGTGGTTATGAGTCCTCTCAGAACGAACATTGTTTAATACTGATTTATATTCCATACACCGGAATTATTCCTTAAATATTAGTAATATTTGTTTGTATAATATTCATTCAGTGCCTTTTTAATCGATTTTCATAAAGGAAGTTCTCTATTCAGCCAAGAAATCATAAAAAGTTTTTAATCAAAAAAAGGAGTTTTTGTAAGTTTTGCGAGTTGCTTTTTTGGTAATAGCTCGATTTTGGTGTATGTCTTCATGTTTGGTTGAGTATAGCTTCGCAGGCTTATCATAACTAGTGCCATGTTAATTTCATTGTTTTATGTTTTAATTTGAAGTTAATAATATAATTATAGTACAGCAAATTCTGTGCAGTTCAAATTCTATGTATAAATTATTGTTGTTTATAAAGTTTTTTGAGGTTATACTTGTTTTGGCGCGTTATGAAATATGTTTTTTTTTATGATTCGCATAGAATGACATTAAAACTATTTAAACGTCAATTAAATGACAAGTCGCTCACTTCACATCTTATCTTATTTTACAATGTTTGTTTTATTAATAATTAAAATGTAAATAGAGAATGTTTAAATATTTTGTGGTTTTATGGGTTATTAATTTAATTTTGTTTTTTTTTTTTTTTATTATTTTCTTAACATCATCATAATCAAGCGTATTTTTAATGATACAAAAGAGGTTTAATGCTCGGAGGAAACATCGCGTATATAAAGTGAATACATGTATGTGTGTATGTATGAAAATCCAAATAGGATCAACGTAAAGTATATCCGCATTCTTTGCCTAAGCGGGAATTATAAAAAAAAAACTTATCAGATTTTATTCGTCGTACAAAGTATTCTTTATTTAAATTGAATTCAAAAAGTAGGTTATCATCGATTCGAACAATTAAGATTTAATTTAGATTAAATTATTTATTTTAAAAAGTATTTATTGTATATGAAAGGTTACAACCCTTTTTATAAGTAAATTAATTTGAGGTTAACACGCGAAAATAAATAATATTGAAATAAGTTCAAAATTGTGACCATGTTTACACGTTCATGGATTATTTTCATGAGCTCTCATTAACGTTTTAATTTAATTGTAAATATATTGACGTATGAGCCGAGATGGCCCAGTGGTTAGAACGCGTGCATCTTAACCGATGATTGCAAGTTCAAACCCAGGCAAGCACCGCTGATTCATGTGCTTAATTTGTCTTTATAATTCATCTCGTGCTCAGCGGTGAAGGAAAACATCGTGAGGAAACCTGCATGTGACAAATTTCAAAGAAATTCTGCCACATGTGTATTCCACCAACCCGCATTGGAACAGCGTGGTGGAATATGTTCCAAAAACCTTCTCCTCAAAGGGAGAGGAGGCCTTTAGCCCAGCAGTGGGAATTTACAGGCTGTTGTTGTTGTTTATATTGACGTGGGGAATTATCAGGACTTCGTTTAGGGTACCGGAGCTACTGCCCTACCTGCCCTACGAGCCCTAACATCAGAGATTCCGACGACTTAACAAATATTTATATATAGACACATTACGATAATGAATAGGGTATCCAGGCCTCTGTTGGTCTAGGGCCTTTGTCTCCCAGGGCCTTCAGACTTTAAAAAATTTGGTAATAATTCTGTCCACCGAACGTATTTGTGCCATAGTGGCGTTTCCAACAAAGTATACTTCATTCCATTTTTTATTTCATTTTCTGTACCGATTTTGACGTGACTTTCACTCACAGAAAGCTGATGTAATGAGGAGTAACTTGAAATCGCACAGCTAGTTAAAATAAAACCGTATATAAAAGAAAAAGACGGAACGAAAATGAAAGAGATGATAAAGCCTTCCCCGACGATGCTACTATTTCACTATACCGTAAGCCGCTAAAGAGCGTTCCAAAAATATATGTAAATTTCCCACAGCTGGGTAAGGGCTTAGAGAACTGTTCATTCATTTATGCAAGACTGTTTGCTTCTTCAAACACGCTTTCCAAAGCCTGGTGTGGTTGTTTTATGTATGCATGCTCCGCCTACGAGATTATTTAAAATACAAATAAAATTTGTAAACTTGGCAATACTGAAGGCTTATTCAGGGAACTCGAAACTCACACCAGAACACGAACGTCGAATGTCAGAATAAAATATGGATTACTAGTAGTGGCTAGCTTCGCGTTTTAGGCTGTTGATTGTCAATTGTCATGTGTTAAGCAAATAAATAGCCAATGTCCCTTCTTGGAGTTCAAGTTTCCTTAATAGTTTAATACCAAATTTCATCAAATTCGGTTCAGCGGTTCGATCGTAAAGGGTTACAGACAAACAGAGTTACTATCACATTTATAATATTAAATATATATTGATCATAATAATGGTAACATTTATAGGAAACATGTAACAAAATGGCGTTTCATCTTACGTCAGTTGTCAACTTTTGACAAGTAGATTCTTATAGAATCTCACTACTTATCCGGATTTGTACTCGCTGTCTTGTTCTTAACTATATCCTCTTTATAGATACATAGATATTGACGCAATCGTATTTCTTACATCTCCAATACACCATCGATTCCGTATACTAGAATTTTATGACTCTTGTGCCTGTTAGAAACAAAATACTTTATTCAAATAGGCTTTTACATATTTTGAATCGCCATTTAACAAACTATATTAAGTAAAGCTACCACCAAGAATATGATCTCAATAACTAATTTGACGTTTTCCGTTATTTAAGTAGCCAATTGAAACAGGAATGTTATAGGTAAAGTCAGAGTAAGAAAACCTTCGTCAGTTTTCAAATTAATTCCTTTATCAAGTCTTTAAAATCTTAGTACCTTTTGAATCTAAACATCGAATCATTGCGACGCAATATGTCATTCTCGATCGGTAAAGCAGATTAAAAGGCGAAAGATTTATACGTTTTGAAGGGAAACCAGAGCTGAGATGGCCCAGTGGTTAAAACGCGTGCATCTAAACCGATGATAGCGGGTTCAAACCCAGGCAAGCACTACTATATATATGTGCTTAATTTGTGTTTATAATTCATCTCGAGTTAGGCGGTGAAGGAAAACATCGTGAGGAAACCTACATGTGTCTAATTTCATCGAAATTCTGGCATGCATTCCACCAACCCGCATTGAAAAATCGTGGTGGAATTTGTTCCAAACACTCTCCTTAATGGAAGAGGAGGCCTTATCCCAGCAGTGGTTGTGCTGTTACTTTACTTTACTTTACTAAAGCAGATTATCGCTCATACTGAGCACACGAAAATAGATCTTAAGGTGACGAACCTTTTCTTACCCCGACTTTACATATGTCTTCAAGTTAAGCTCCAAAGATTAGCTTTTTAGTAATAACGATAAATTCAAACTTGGCAAGCGATAGTGGTATTTAGTTAATGAGATGCATTTTGTTACGTCAATGATTGCGGGTTCAAACCAGGTCAGACTCCGCTGAATTTTCATGTACGCGATTTGTGATTATAATTCATCTCGTGTTCAACAAAGGAAACATTGTGAGGAAACCTGCATGTATTTGATGATAATTGACACATATATATAACTCGTGTTGGAATATAGTGTTGGAAATACTTGATAGTAGGGTATGTAAGTGCGTACCACTACCACGTACTATATCAGATAATCTTACGCCAGCTATATTTAATATTATTGATTTCAGGCAGGATATATTACACACATTTATAATTGTGAGCTGAGATGGCCCTGTGGTTAGAACGCATGCATCTTAACCGATGAATGCGGGTTCAAACACAGGCAAGCACCACTATATATATGTGCTTAATTTATGTTTATAATTCATCTCGTGCTCGGCGGTGAAGGAAAACATCGTGAGGAAACCTGCATGTGTCAAATTTCATCGAAATTCTGCCACATGTGCATTCCACCAACCCGCATTGGAACAGAGTGGTGGAATATGTTCCAAGCCCTCTCCTTAATGGAAGAGGAGGCCTGGGAAATTTATAGGCTGTTACTTTACTTTATTATATATAATTGTATTTAATTAACATAACTGTATTTTTAAACATTGAAAAAGTGCAACTACTTAAATTCTTGGCGGCTCTTCTCTGTAGAATCTACTTTCAAAAGCGATGGTAGCTTTACTTAATACAGTTGCTTAACACGATTCAAATGTGCTTGTAAAAGCTTATTTGAATAATGTATATTTAGATTTGATTTTTTAAACTAAACTTACTAATACCGATATCATTGTGTTTTTCTTTAAATAAAATGATTAAGAAATTTTAGATTATTTCTGTATTTCATATTTAGGGCTTAGTCTGAGAAGGTACCACCCACTCAGCAGATATTCTGTATCTCAATAAATTACCAATATTCTTGTGTTCCGGTTTGAAGGGTAACCCTGACCACACAGTACAAGGGACATAATATAGTTCCCAAGGTTGGTAACATTTGCCATGTTAGTATGTCTGATAGCGCCATTGTCTATGGACGGTGGTGACAACTACTCGTTAACCTACCTACCATAAAAGAAAAGACATTGAATTACAATTCGATACATTAAAATAACATTTATATAAATACATTAAGACGTAACTTTCTTGCGTAGGTACTCTTAATAAAAGTTCCTTAAGTTATTTTATTAGGGTTTCCCATTGAAAATGTGATTGTGGAATCTCGATTCTATGGCCTTTATATTTAATGGATAAGTCTTACTGATATTATAAATGTGAATAGAATGGAAGTTCGTTACTCGATCACGAAAGAACGACTGAATGGATCTGAATGATATCTGGCACAGATAGAATATTATCAGGAATAGTCATATGATGTAAGCCCAAAATGTAATAAATACAGATAATAAAATATCAACCTTGATAAGTAAGGCGTTGAGTTTCTTGCCGGTTATTCTTGTTAGAATCTGCATTCCGAACCGGTGGTAGCTTAACTAAGTTTAGTTTGTTAAATGACGGAAGTCACAGCCTAGTATGTTCAAAAGTGCTTGTTAAAACCTTATTCAATCTATATTTTTATACTAATATTATAAATGTGAAAGTAACTCTGTCTGTATGTTTATCTGTCGCTCTTTCATTACCAAACTAATGAACCAAATCTGATGAAACTTGGTATGAACTAAGTTTAAACTCCAGGGAAGAACATAGGCTACTTTTTTTGCCTAACACATAACAAACAATCTTCTACAACGCGAGTGAAGCCAAAGGCGACTAGTAATGTATATTTTGATTTCGTTATGTGCCGGTAGTTACGGTGGCGTACTCACCCTTGGAACTGAGACAAAATAATGCTAAGTAATGCTGTTTGGGGAAAGAATATATGAGAAGTTATAGGGTAGGGGGTTACATAGCTAGAAGAGTTACCACAACGCCCTACAACAGATTTAAACTGTATAAGTTTTTTTTTTTATTTAAAACGCTTCTATTTTGTTTCTTGCCTGTCGTGAAATCTACATTCGAATTTAAAATTTGAAATGGAAAATACCTTCTAAGCATATCAGAGGGGGCAGCTGTCAAAAAATGATGAATCCGTTAAGTTGGCTGTACTGAGTGTTAACGTGAACGCGATTATAGTATTTTATTATTCAAACGGTTCCGAATATTACATAAGGCGAGTCGAGTTTGAGCTTATTTGAAGTGTAACTCGATGTTTTGGCTTCGGGCCAGGCTTTTAACATAATTTTTTGCCGATAATACCGCAATAGTGGTGGGATCGCCTTTTTCGTTATTTACAAACTTTGTCTGTTTATAATCGAAAAAAATGGCTTTTAACTTTTTTTTTTAACTGTCAATCAACAGTTGAAAAAACAAACAAGATCACAATTCATTATGAAGTTTCGTGTCTGGAGATCGCCGCGATGAGTCTCCGTAATGGAATAATGATTTAAATATATATATTAAAAAAAAAAAACAAAAAAGTGCATTTCAATTGCTTTTTGTTTTTTCTCTAACATCTTTTTAAATATGTTACAATGATTCTTAAATCTTTTTAAATTTTGCAATAATTAAAAAATACAATTTAATTTAAAAAATTGACGAGGATTATTTTATGTATTTCTGTGATATTAAACATCTAAGCTTAGAAACGATAAATCTTTCATGAACCATTAGTGTGTAGAAATTGATGACATACAAAAACTCTCATGTCAATAAAAAATAATTCTCAAAAAAAGTATAATTTAACAACGGCGATCTTTTTTGTGTTTCACTTAAATTTATTTGGCTGAATACTCTGATTCTATGAATAAACAAATCAATCATAAAAAAATATAAAAAAAAAACAAACATAGATTGACAAAATTTCGTGTCTGTGGTTGGCTGTTGAAAGAGTTCCTTCGTATAGAGCCAATACTACGTGAAAAATCAGGTCACACTTGTCGTAAAAATTGAATTTTCATCGAAAATGTAAGAGTTAAACTCCATAGGATGAGATTTTTTATTGAAGTTGCAATATTTGACTTCAGAAAACACACATAAAATATAAAATAGAATATCGTGATAATTAAATAGATAATTAAATAGGCTGTATACAATAAAGCATTATCGTATACATACGTCATATAAAATGCCAAAAAAAATGGCGGGAATATAATTGACAGATATTTAATTTCGCGCCTACAACATTACAATATAAAATAACCCTAATTTAAGGTTAGAATGAAGATGATTTTTTTTTATTTGATTTGATAAACACAAGACACAAGTTATTAATTTATAAGCAGAATAAATATTTTTTATGAAATATTTTTTTAATGGTATAGGTTGTGGACGAGCATATGGGCCACCTGATGGTAAGTGGTCACCATCACCCATAGACAATGACGCTGTAAGAAATATTAACTATTCTTTATATCGTCATTGCGCTACCTACCTTGGGGACTAAGATGTTATGTCCCTTGTGCCTGTAGTTACACTGGCTCACTCACCCTTCAAACTGGAACACAACAATACTGAGTACTGTTATTTGGCGGAAGAATAACTGATTAGTGGGTGGTACCTACCTAGACGGACTAAGCCCTACCACCAAGTAGTAATGAGAATCCACCACAGACTATAAAAATATATATATTAAGAACTTTAAATTTAAAAACTAATATTATAAATTCTCTCTAAAAAAGTAACTCTGTCGGTCTGTCGCTTTTTCACTACCAAACCAATGAATCGAATTTCATGAAAATTAGTATTAAGTATCGGAAACTTTTTTGTTTAACGTATGACAACAAAAGAGTTTCGTATAAAGTTAGACATTCTATTTCACAATTTAATTTATTGTAATTATTTTTAATTTCATAGCTTTTTAATATATTTTTTAAATAATTATGTGTGTCGCGAGCATTATTTACTGGATACTCAAAGCAAGGCGAAAAATTCTGTCAATGACACGCATATATATATAAATTTAAATAAAAGCTAAAATGATAGTCATAGACAAAACGTGTTATAGACAAACGATTCTATGTATTTCTGAACTTATATATATTTTTTTGGAAACAGCAGGTAATTCTAATTCGAACGCCAGAGAAATTGGAATATCTTTAGAAAAATGACATTTGTTTTCAATCTTAAAAAATAAACGAGGTCGATTTTCATAAAATCATTTTTTTAATGACATACAGTTTTGAAAGTGCCTAATAATATTTCTTTTTTAATATTGCTTGCGAGCCGTCTCAGCTTCTAAAATTATTAGTGTTTCTTTACTAAAATGTCCATAACATATATAAACCTTCTTTGTGAATCACTCTATCTTAAAAAAAAATACATCAAAATCCGTTGCGTAGATTTAAAGATTTAAGCATACATAACACAGGACAGGACAGGGACAGAGAAAACTACTTTCTTTTATACTGTGTAGTGATTATTAAGACATATACATAAATGTTTTAGAGGTAAAGTAAAGTAACAGCCTGTAAATTTCCAACTGCTGGGCTAAGGCCTCCTCTCCCATTAAGGAGAGGTTTTGGAACATATTCCACCACGCTGTTCCAATGCGGGTTGGTGGAATGCACATGTGGCAGAATTTGGATGAAATTAGACACATGCAGGTTTCCTCACGATGTTTTCCTTCACCGCCGAGCGCGATATGAATTATAAACACAAATTAAGCACATATGTATATATAGTGGTATTTGAACCCGAAGTCATCGGTTAAGATACACGAGTTCTTACCAATGGACCATCTGAGCTCTTTAGGGGTGATTATCTTAAAAATGTTATGGGTGAATTGTATGACCAGATGTTATACAATCTCCAGTAGATATAGCTTTACTATTATTCAAAATATAAAATATAGTGATTCTCTTCGATGTCAGTGTAAGACCTATAATTATTTTTTTTGTTGTCATAGGTTTTATATCATAGGGACATTTTTTTTCTTTTTCCTACTTTTTATTTGCTGTTTAAATTATTTGAATATGGAATATGTTCAAATAATGTTTTTATATACATTAGTATTAACAAATATTTATGATAATTGGATAAATTATTTCTTTTTTATATATTCGCTTTAAGTATTCATTACGGTTTAAATAGTTTTGTATTAAGTTAAAATTATAAATAAAAAATAATTATTGAAATAAAATATAAAAACAAGTATCTACGATATTTAAATGTCGTAGGCGAAAATTTTAAGCATTAGAATGCTACGCGCTACGATCGATGCTTTCAACTTTTGCTTAGATATTATTTAAAAAAAAAATAATATATTTTTTTTATTTTATTCGATTTATGGTTTAACATGGCGCCGTCAAATAGTATACAATCTAAGTATGTGTTAAATTGAAATTATTATTTTTATATCGATATTAATTATATTTGATACTTTATTTGGCTTTATCGATTTGGCATTTGTTTATTTTTTTTTTAATTAGCAGGCACTGAATTAATATTAAAAATATTCGCGTGTTACGGATTAATTGGTTTGTTAAAATTTTAAATAGCACTCACTGTAAAGGAACACTTTAAATAATTAAGCACTACATCTAATAATAACACTGGATTCCGCATACAACGTTTCGCACGTCACAAGAAAATCAATACGTTGCTTCAACATCACGCTTCGTGTGAACACAGCTTTATAATTACATTTTTAATAACACTGGCTGAATATATATTCATTCCCGCTTAAATTACACTGGATTTTTTTTTATTAATTTGAAAATGTTACATAATTGTATGTGGATAGTAAAATATGTTTTCCGTGTTAATACACTCGTTCGCGGTCCGTCGGGTGCGTTCGTGTGTTTCCGACTGGGGGTGGAGTGAGTCATTAGCCTCTGAGGGGTGGTTTTGCGTTTCGTTTTACGCGATGCAATTGTTTTGTGTTCATAATTTTTTTTTAACATTATTTTATATATGAATAGAATAAATCACATAATGATTTGGAAAAATAGTTAAATTAAATTTTATTTTTTATTTATAAATAATTTATAAATAATTTATAAATGATTTCAGATAAATGTATGAATACAGATAAAAAATATGCAGGAATATAATACACAAAATAAAATAATTTTACTGACCATAGAAAAATTACTGCTAATTTATATTCTTATAGGTTTTTCGGTATCTAAACTATTTTTTTAAAGGAATCGGTAAGCTGATGGTAGCCAAACCAACAGCCCAAAGATTTATTTCATTACCGAAGCATCACCAATTGGAACTGATATGTTATGTCCCTGGTGAGTGGTACCTGTTCTGGCTTGTCTTGTTTGATATATTTTTTTATTGAATATAATATTCTACTGTACTATATAATTTAATATTATTGTAGAATTTATTAATAATTCATTATCAAGCTCTATGATGTCGTGATTAGGAAGCATTCCAATCCAATTAAAATACATCAGCTAATATTTATTTTTGTATTCAAATATTTTAGTTCTTTATATCTTATTATCGCTTTCCTGATGGTAAGTGACTACAACCGCCCATGGACATTTGGAACACTGTAGGGCCTGGGGTTTTTTCTTAAAGGTTCCAAGACAGTGGCGGATTTACCAATAGGCTAAGTAGGTTGGAGCCTAGGGCGGCAGATTTAGAGGGCTGGCAAATTTAGCCCAAATTTGTTATTATATTACAGAAATTAAGAAAAAAACGTATAACTACATGTATACACATTACGTCCGTAATCCGTACACTCGTCACTACATAGCGGCTTAAAAAAATAATCTAGTAACTGACAGAAATATCACCTAGTTTATAACCATACTAATAACGGGAAAAAACCGGTGTAATGAGGACCATAGAACACAAATCATAAATGTTGCAAAAAAAAGTAGGGGCGGCAAAAATTTAATAGTCTACAAGCCTACTAGCGGCAAATTTGTAACGCCGCCACTGTTCCAAAAACAATAATTGTATTATGTTTCAACAATAATATCATAATAAACGATTTGATAATGGCTTCCAATGTAAACGTACAACATGAGTATCGTACACATTTTAAAAGATAAAAGAACTAGTTGCCGTTCACAGATTTCTCCGCATAACAGCGGTTGGTGCTAGGCATAAAAAAGTAGATATAGCAAATTCCATTCCAAATTTGGGTTTCATAAGAAAAAACAGACCTACAGACAGAGTTACTTTCGCGTTTATGAGATCGGTATAGATCCCATTAAAATCTATAGCAAGTTATAATTCGTTTTCTTCCTAGAGTCTACCTCCTAACTATGCTTTATAGTATAAAGCATAGTTTATACACAATACATAAAGTTTATACACTTTGCATCATCTTTAGCATCATTCTGTATAAAAACATTGACGCATTAGCTTTCATGTCATTCTTTTCTTTTTTCATCGTTGGAAAAACGCGTTACGCGCTTCTCCCACTTGATGGAATTGGGGGGGGGGGGGGTACTCCCAGATGGCTAGATATGGATACTTCCATGTTACACTTACACTTACTTACACAGATGTAAATCAGCATCTTCATCTTCGTGAAAGATCTTGAATGTGTTGATACTGCTGGTCCGCACTTGCTCCCGTATAGAACGACCGGTGAAATGATATTCTTGTATATAGTACAAGCTTGATCGGTATTGTTATTGTTGTTCGTATTTTTTTGTGTGTGTTTGTATGATGACGTCACGTTACAAAATGTCGGAAGTATGGGTGTGGAAACGTCCCTCTTTTCGCGTTTAAATATTAAAGGGGCCTCGCGCCTCTTAAATATTAGGGTGGCATTACTGTTGTATGATATGTTAACTTAAGTTTTGGACACTTGAAAATAAAATAAAACATCGCGTATCATATATATCTTTCATAAATAAAACAAGCCAATACATGCATTAAGAAAGAAACATATTAGATTCCTTGTAAATAAAAAATAAAAATAATTATTATTAAAGTTATTAATTTCGGGATATTTACCATGTTTTTTATTTTTGTTCGGTGGAGCTCGATATTTCGACATTGTCTACGAATGTCTTGTTCACGAGACATGGTAAATATCCCGAAATTAATAACTTTAATAATAAAAATAACCATGTTAGTTTAAAATCCTATATAAAAATAATTATTTTTTGGAACATCAGCACGAAACTAGCGAAGGTTGTGCAATAGAGGGCCTAAAATTATTTTACACGCGTAAGAGTAGCTTGCTCCGAATTGACAATTTTGAAGCTCCAAGCTAAAACTGGGAATTTTAGACGGATGAAATATAGTTTTTTTTTTCATGCATATGCACATGACCTGGATTTGGTGTCTAGGATTTCAGAGTTTAAAACTTTATTTATTTTTATTTAAGACACTATATTGTACAACACAAATTACACAACAATTATTGGGTAGATTATAGAAACGAAAATATAAAATATGGTGCGTAATAACTCAAACTCAAATAACTTTATTCAATATAGAAGCATTACACTTTCTTATTGATGGTCAATTGAAACACTACCACCGATAATGGCGGTCTTATCGGTTTTATTATTAATAAAATAAAAGTATCTGGTACATAATAAAAACAACAGTTAAGTGAAGTTTTTTTCAAAAAAAAGAATATTTATAAAATGGGATATTTTCTCGTGTCTTGTAAACAAGGCATTCGTAGATAATGACGAAATATCGAGCTCCACCAAACAAAAATAAACAACATGGTAAGTATCCCGTTTTAAATAACTGTAATAACATTTTCTAAATCTTAGAAAGACTTTATAGATAAAAAAAAAACAGATTTCATTTTAAAAAAATGTTATACTTTTTAAAAACTTGTAGCTAATTTTGCGTTTAGGTCCCACTGTATGTTGACCTTTCAGTTGCCCCAAAAAATCCTTACCTATATTTACATATAAATACACAGATTAAAAAGAATACTAAACAGTGTTTACATATTAATAACAAATTAATTCAAGTTCGTATTCAAATTATATTGTTATTAATCAATGTTTTATTTACTGATATGACCTTTAACATCAGAGAATATAAACATTTGTGCGATATGAAAAACAATACTTTTTTTTACACTTTTTGACCTAAGGCATAATTATTGTTATTATTCGACTCAGATTTATACATTAGTTCTTTTGCCATTGTACTTTACATAGTTTGACCCAGAATTACATGATAAAGTAACGCAATAATCACAACTTCACATCTTACACAAAATCACATCTTATTTTACAAAAACAACAACAACAACAGCTTGTAAATTCCCACTGCTGGGCTAAAGGCCTCCTTTCCCTTTAAGGAGAAGGTTTTGGAATATATTCCACCACGTTGTACCAATGCGGTTTGGAATACCCATGTGGCAGAATTTCTATCAAATGAGTTTCCTCACGATGTTTTCCTTCACCGCCGAACTCAAAATGAATTAAAAATACAAATGAAGCACATGAGTATTCAGAGGTGCTTGCCCGTGTTGAACCCGCAACCATCGGTTAAGATGCAAGTGTTTTAACCACTGGGCCATCTCGGCTCTATTTTACAACTTAAATTGTAAATGCTTCCATTTACCATCAGGAGGAGTGCAGTCATATATACCCGGATAATATAAAAAGTAGATTATTAGTGTTATATTATTTACTTGTAATAAAAAACAAAAAAAAAAACGAATGAAATCGTATTTTTATGATGTTTCTGTGAATGATATTGTTGTTCGATATTCGTCCGAAAAAACAATAAAACGACCTCAATTAATATCAACATACAAAAACAAAATGTTTACAAAATCTGTAAATTAAATTCAGTTTATAAAAAAAAAACGGAATATTGATGTTTGAGAACGTTCAATATTGTTTTTATTTTACATTCGGTCGCCCTAAGGTAAGACATTTCCTGCCTTATATATATAATTAATAATAATTCTAAAAAAATATTTCCCAGTATTAATATATATGTCATATATTTTTATTGGTGTGTTTCTATTGATATCAGGAATTTTAGTTTTTTTTTAATTATCTGTTACAGAATTAATAAATATTTGTCGTCCGCCATTTGTTAGTTATAGTAAAGTATACCCTATCCTTGGGGTTCAAGCTTGCCTTATAAGAAATGTCATCAAATTCGCTTTAATATTTTAGCTGTGAAAGGGCAACAAACATGCAGACAGAGTAATTGTCCCATTTGTACTAATAAGTTCACAGGATATGCAAAATTTTTATTAGATATTTTTTTCAGCTAACAAAAATGCCGTACAACCGCTACATCCAGATTTCGGAGGAAAGGTACAACACCCTGATCAATCGTTACGAAAAATTCATTGAGAATATAAACGATGACAACCAGAAACCAATCAGTATCTTCGATCCCTTACCTCAGAAGTTTCTAGACGAATTGGAGGTGATCAGGGAAGTCAGCAGGGAACTGGCGCTGAAGAAGGATGAGGACTTGAAAAAGGCGGACGTGAGTTTTTTTTAATTTCTATATTATCGGCACACGTGCGAGTTGATAATAAACCTATTTTTAACTAATCTTTTTATTAATATTTTACTATTTAAGAATTTAAGTATCGTTAATGTGTGACGTAATGAGCTGAGATGGCGTAGTGGTTACGCGTGCATCTTAACCGATGATTTCGGGTTCAAACCTAGGCGAGCACCACTATATATGTGCGCTTAATTTGTGTTTATAATTCATCTCATGCTCATAAATGCTCGTAATTTCATCGAAATTCTGCCACGTGTGCATTCCATGTGGTGTCAAAACCGACTCCTTCATGGGAGAGGAAGCCTTAACCCAGCAGTGGGAAGTTTACAGGCTGTTACTGTAATGTGTAATATGTTTTGTTAATTAAATTCCAATATATAATATTGGGACTAAAATTTATTTACCTTTGCCCGTTACCAATAATAAAAAAAATATACATTTTTTTAGAAACAAAATGAAGCCGAGACGAAGGTTGAAACTGCTGAAAATGAAGTCAAAACAAATGGCACTGAAGAGACACCAGCTACGGTTTAAAGTTTAATTTGTTAAATTATAATTTCATGTTAATATTATTTATGTATTAAATATTCACGTTAATTTTATTGTTTTTATTTGCCCTTGGTTATATTTTTGAGTAGCTTATATGGATCACAAAAATTTACTAAAAACTAATTAAATTAAAAAAATATATTATCTTGAAAGCTATACCTACACAGTGTTAATAACTTTATATTCATGCAATCATTCATAATATATTTATATTATGTTTAACAAAGAGTTTCAAGTTTTATTGAGAAAACAAAATGGTGGAAATGTGTAAAATCATTCTAGATATAAGAGTAAAAATAACCGTGTTTAACTTAGTTTTAGGTAATCAGTTTTAAGACTTTTTGAGTCTAATCTCATCATATATTCTACCGCTAAACAGCAATACATGGTATTGTTGGCTGGTTTAAAGGATTCGATTTGAGTAAGTTAGTGTAATTACGGGCAGAAGGGATGTGACATCTCAGTTACTAAGGCTAGTGCAGCAGTGGCGATTTATGCGTGGTTAGTTTTGCCAACAAGCTGTCTACCTGTCACCTTAATACCTCTTAAAAACCCTTAAAGAAAAGAAAAAGAAATAAATAACAATGGTAAAAAATAGTAGTATGGTAGTCGCCGGTTTTAATATCGCCCGAGACTCCTAAATCAGGTTGCTCGTTGCAATGATTGACACTGACCTCAACTGTAAATGAAGTTACTAATAAATACATCTGACATATATTTAAATAACAGTGATTTTACAAATTTAAATGTACAGATAATATATTTTTTAAATGTTCTTTATTTTATATTTCCAAAAGGTTGGTAAGCCTTTTTATAACTAAAAATGCGATTCACATCAAACATGCCGAATCGCGTTGTACCATAGCCTATTTTACACGTTGTAAACGAAATTAAAATGTCTGCATAATACTTAAAAATTATATTTGAATATAGCAACACTATCAGCGTAAATCGTACGCCACCGCATGAGAGCGTTTCTTGGTATGCGTGTTCCATGCTATTGCACTTTATTTACTGAAACTGTAAAAAAAAATGCGCTGTGGCAAGTTTGATTTGAACCTTGCTTTTTTGTGTTCCTAAAATCAAAAAAAAACATCATTGTAGATTAAAATACGACAGATTAAAAATATATTACAGCATTAATTACATGAATTAATTTATCTTTATTTGATATTAAATTTATAAGTAATTTGTTTTTTTAATATATGGCTTTTATTTGTGCCAAGAGAGCACAGACTATTTCGAATATAAGTAATTTTAAACTTTGACAGTCGTTATTTTTTTTTAATTGCATTAAACTTTAATTTTGTTATTTTCAATAGATCATCCAAAAATAGCTCGGTATTGCTCGGCGAGCATGAATCTTTGGCCTTTGCTAGATGGTAATTAAAAATAAGACAATTGGATATTAAATTACAAATGACTACTGATTACTGAGTCGCTTGCCGGTTCTTCTCGGCAGAGTACGTTTCGGTACTTCGAACCGGTTTTAGCTTTACGTTTAATACAACTCTGTAAACTAACGAAATTTTAAGTCGATTTTAATTGAATTTTTCACCAATGTCTTTTAAACAGTATCGACTATTATACCAAAAATGTGTACCTGTTTCATCCTTGGTGAATTTGGATTAAGAATAGGTTAAGTTACGGTTAGAAGGTTGTCTTTAAAATTCCTTTAGCGATAACGCTGTCATATAATTTATATATATGTTACATTTGCATATACAAAATAATATGTCTTCATATTATAAAATTGTAAACAAAAAAAGCCTGATTCAATCTGTGTAGTAAGAATACTGAGTGAAACCGAGGGAGTTGTTTATAGTTACTACTCCTTTCCTTCGGTCGTAGCTTGGAGTTATAATACAAGTTACCTAGTTTTATTTCAGCGTATTCTTCTTCATACCAATTAACAACTTTAACCCTTTCATCTCATATGTCCGCCTATAAAAGGGTAACTTACAAACCCTTGAGGTTCAAGCTACATACCAAACGTCATCAGTAGGTTTGAGGGCTTGGTGTAACATACAGAGACATGTCTTTCGCAGTTATAATAAAAATTGTAGATAATCTTTCAAAAAAAAATATAAATAATAATTATTACAGTTATTCATTACGGGACATTTACCATGTTTTTTATTTTTTTCGACATTCGTAGATAATGTCGAAATATCGAGTGGATAAAAATAAAAAACATGGTAAATATCCCGTAATTAATAACTGTGATAATAAAAATAACCATGTTAATTTAAATAAATAAATAATAATTGTTTGTAGCAACTAGCCCGGCCTCGGGACCACGCTAAACAGAAAGACAAATACTGTATGTGTATTTAGTTTGTGTAAAACAATGCCATCATAAATTATTTTAATAACAGCGCAGCCTATGAAGATTTCAGGCGATTATTTTGTCACACAAGTTGTCATAAATCAATATATCTATTGTTCGAAAGATTAAATGGAATCTGTTTAGGCAAGTGTTATTGTGTTTTAGTGTTACATATTATTAAAATTAAATTTATAATAAGTTAATCTTTTTTTTGTATATTGTCAGTATTATATGGCAACACTAAAAGTTAAAAAGGTAAATAAATAATAAACAAAAGTTGAAAAGTACTCATGATGTTTATATTATAACAGAAAAGAAAAAAAATCTTATATGCCTAATAGTCTAAGCTTTTGTTAAAAAAAAAAATAAGAAGACTGACAATAAACCATGATGGTATGTGGACACAATTGCCGCTAGAGTAGGTATTTCTTATCACCAATTTGCTACCAATTTTCAGTAACAGAGGTTATGACCCTTGTGCCTGTTGTTACATTGGCTTACTCACAACAATACAAAGTTTTTTATTGTTGTCTGTTTGTCATTGGAATATATATATATAAGTAAACTATAAACCGTAGTAGCTAAAAATTCTTTTTCAATAGAAAAAATGGCATTTTGTTGGGATTTTTTTAATGAAACTAAATGAATCTGCTGGAAATGTAAGGATGCTTATGCCTTGTATAAATTTCAAAATAAAACAGATGGCTTTGTATATTGCTATAAAGCCCAATTAACATGGACGGACCTGTAATTTATATTTAATGAATCATGTAAAGCAATTATTTAATAATGCTTACAAGAGCATACTTCAGTAAGTATGTTGTTGAAAACTATCTGAGGAAATAAAAATATATTTAAATGTTAGCATAAAAAAGTATAATTATTCATTAATAATACATGATAGTATACAACTAATCTTAAAGCTAAGAATTGTCCGTCATAACATCTTCGTCCTCCTCTTCAGGCTCTGCTAGATCTGGGTGGCATACCCTAATATGTAAATTGAGATTGATTTTAACAATAAAGCTTTTTCCACATGTTGAACATTTATGTGGACGTTTGACGTCGTCGTCGATAGTGGAGGGATGAGCTCTTGCGATATGAGTACGTAGTAAGGATGAATGGAGAGTTCTATCACACTGGGTACATTTTACGTGACAGTCCATCGGCTGTCCTTCGTGGGTCTGACGATGCTTCTCCATCGTAATTTTGGATACAAACAACTTTTGACAGAAATCACATTTAAAATTTTTCACCTTCGTATGCTTTTTCATATGAATTTTTAAGCAATTCTTCGTAGGGAACATTTCGTCGCACTTTGAACATTTAAATTTCTTTATATCATTATGTAATTGCATGTGTAGTTTCAGATATGCTTGACCTGTGAAATTTTTATTACATATCTCGCAGTTTATCGTACTCGTCGCCGAATGGGACTGCATATGGCTCTTGAGGAACTGGGCCGCGACGAAACTGCGGTCACACACTTGACATATGTACTTTTTGGATGCGTTACCTTCATGCTTGCTGCGGTGGATGTCGAGATGGTACTGCGAGTTCACTTTCACGTCACACTGGTCGCATTTGAACTTGCGACGCTTCTTCGGTCCTTCCTTAATTATTGGCGGTTCTGGTTCCATAGTCGGCGTGTCTTTGTCGTTACCGTGAAATTTTTTATGCAACATCAAATACTCCATGCCCTCGAACGCTAAATCACACACGTCGCAACGATATCTCCCTTCGGTTTGTTGCTTAATTTCATAAGTCATGTTGTTGTCTTGACCGTTGTATGCCTCAGCCATTTTTTCGCGCTTCACAGATGATCTGTTATCGTTCAGTATTTGTTTGTCGCTACCGGCCGGCTCCATCATACTTTTTATCCAATGGTCAGTAATTCCAACCCCAGACTTTGTCTCCATTTGCAGTGACGCTATAGGGACATTTCAGTGACTCGAATATTGATCCGTAAATCTAGTTAATGCTTCCATAAAATAACTCCTAACTTTATAATACTATGATTGTTGAAGCAATTAACGCATTGTTGACATGATTGTATCCGAAAATTTAAAACTTTTCCGAAGTGAAACACAAAAGCGAGCCTTGTTACAGTACCATAAATTCCAAAAGAGAAGCGAAGCGCGTTGGTTTTTTTTCTCTAGAGCTAATGACAGCGATAACTTTTTAACATTGACATTGTTTTTGTTGCAAGCCTTAAAAAAGTAAATATCTGAATGCTTCACAGTTGTCATAAATAGATTTTGTTTACATTTTAATTATTAATAAGTAAAAAATATAATAATACGAAATTGTAATGTTGATATTTCATACTAAAGCATTTACAATTGTTATATACGTAAGTCTAAATTGTATTTGTGTGGCTCATAGTGAAATTTCAGGTGAAGTTGATGATTAAATGTTTTTTTATTTATTAACTGCTTTAAATTTGATGTTATATAAAATATTTTTTAAAATAGAATTTGGTTATTCTGCCCTAAGTATGTATAGCATAAGTGAGTTTACGAGAAAATGATTTCCAAGAACTAATAAATAGGCCTGATACATTCGTTTTTTTTTATCATTAAAATATTTGTTTGTAGGATAACAGTTGTATTTTCTTCTTAATGCTATAAATTTTACAATTTTAAGAGAAGTTTAGAAAAAAATATATATAGCTTTTATCGTCATACATAATTTCAGCAATGAGATACCGAAATTATTTTTTAAATAAATGGTTAACAAATAAAACAACTGTGAAACTTTGCAATGCATATTATATTATAAGGAATAAAGAAGTATATAACATTTTAATAATAAGAATATTATTATGATTAATCATTTAAAAACAAAATAGACTTAAAAAAATAACTTCTTTTTTAGATGTTGCCATAGTAAAATTACTAGATTATATATGGCAAACAATATCTATTTACAAATAATACCACAAATTTACAATAATTTTCTTTTTAATGTATTAAATACATTCTACTATTCTATCCAAGTTTTTAGTTTGTAAATTACAAAGTTCGTAATATAATACTTTCTGAATAATATTTTCGTTGAACTACCAAATAAAGATTGAAGATAAACCAAATCATAGTTATAAAATTGAGTGATTTTATGTGACATGGCTACATAAAGAATGAACATCTTCTTCAAAATCTTCACAAAGTAGTCTAAAGATCTTCAATTCTCTGTACAGTGTAATAATTTACCATGGACTACTCGCAGGAGTTTTGTGACACAAATTATTGACTTGCCAAAGTAAGATAAAACATTAAATTCAAATATTAACATTTTTAATTTCTTTTTTATTTAAACAAAGGGGCAACAATTATCTATCTAAACTTACAAACTACAAAATGACTAGTTCTTCTGTAAAGACGGAGGCACATTCTTTCCGAGTACATTTTCTTGGTATTTCAATTTCTTAACATTTGTCGGATCTTTAAGTAGTTCATCCTCCAATCTTTCATATCTTTGATCTTGGACAGGTTCTGAAAATAATATTATATATATAATCACTACATAATTTAAATAAAGTCGGTCACTGCTGTCTGTCCCTATGTATGCTTAGATCTTTAAAATTACACAACAGATTTTGATGTGGTTTATTAATAGATAGATTTAAGTGATAAGAGATTGATTTGCTTTAAGAGGAAGGTTTTTGTAAATAATACATGTACAATGTAAAAAAACAAGAAAAATTCTGTAGCATATTTAGTATCAGCATTGCACCCATGGTGGGGCAGGTCAATAGTTTCAAACAATCAGTAATTAAATTTATACTTGTTGAAGTAATATGTTATTAATTAATTAAGAGTAGATTATTGTTTTGAACTTAAGAAAATAATATTAGTTTAAAGAGGAATTAGATGTATAGTAGTGCATAACATATTTTATATTGATACTATTATCGTTTTTTGGTGGTTTGGGTTAACTAGTGGTAATAAAGCCATGGATGCTGGATTTGAAGCCTTGGGCAAGAAATAAACATTGGCCAAAATCACGCAGAATGACATTATCAACAATATGTTCTACTGGTATTTACACTGCAGCCAATAGCAGGATTGATTTAAAAAAAAACTTCATATACAATGAATATTTGATTTCAGTCTTAACTAATGTCAATGTTCAAATATAATAATCTGAAATATAATATGTATGTATTAAGATATTTAAATGCTATGATTTTTGTGTGACATCATCTTGTCTATAACATTGGTGTATCTTGCATATCATTTGATTCTAGTTATACTAATGTTGGTACATTGTAAAAATGCAACAAAAAATACATTACTTGTTTATATACAAATAACTGTAGTATTGTAGTAGTATTGAATTAATAATTTGTTATTTAATACTTACTATTGTAAGGTGTATATCTATCTGATAACAGACTTTCTAGATTGTATCCAATAACGCCGACCACAGCCGCTATAGGTAAGGTTATATACGGTGCATTTGTACGCAAGAATTGCATTAATATCGGCCACATCTGGAAAATTATGTCAAGAAATCAATAATTTTAACAGTAAACAATTTTGCAGTTTTAGATATTAACTGAATATTTATGTAATAGGTAAAAACATTGTTGTAATAAAACTCTGTAATGATGCAAATTAAACTAACGTCTGAATTTTTGGTTAAGATAGATTCATTAAATATAAAAATATATTAATTCAAAATGGTTACAAGTAATTTTAGATAGAATATTTTACTTAATAAACATTATTTTGTAAAATAAGAAATAATTCGAAATTTCTTACGATTAGGAGAAAGTGACTTTGACTTTTGTAGGGAAAATGTTGCCACAACATAATATTCGAATTATGAGCCTTTGTATTACATTTGAAATGTAATTTTTAACCACATAAAGTAAAAAACAACATTTTTATTATGTGTGATTTTAATTGCCGTACTGATTTTTTTTTCAATATGCTTATTGTTGCATTGAAAAAGTTTTCTATCACCTAATTATATTAATTACTATCACCAATCGTAATTTGCTACGATCATAAATCATGGCAATATTAAAGAAATATGTCAGCCAGTCAGCTGTTTATCTAACCTAAAAATATGAGCGTTACACAATAATATTTATTTATTGCTTTTAATTAATCATAATGGCTCAGACTCAATTGTTAAATCCTATATATGGGATATGCAAATTAAAAACAACATTAAATACGCTTAAGTATGTATGTAATAAGCAATTTCATCGACATCAGAGTACAAATAATCCTAAGAAGAAAACCGCTAGTTCGGTATATCGTACTATGAATATATTTGATAGAAAAGCAAAAATATTGCAAAAAGAGAGAGCAGCTCAAAGTGAAATTTACGAACAATCAGAGTATATCAAAGAGGAGGTCGGTTGGCGAACTGCGGATAGGATATTCGATATTAAAAGAACGTTCAAAAATGCCGTTGAACTTGGTAAGTAATTGTTATCTTTTTGGCAACCTCCCTATTTTATAGTAACACTTGTTTATTGAATATGTTCCAAACCCTCTCCTTAATGGAAGAGGAGGCCTTATCCCAGCAGTGGAAAATTTACAGGCTGTTACTTTACTTTTTACTTGTTTATTGATAGACAACTTAGAAGACCACTATTAGTTTGAATATTTTTCTTTGTAAAGATAGTATAGGTTGGCGGACGAGCATATGGGCCAACTGATGGTAAGTGGTCACCATCACCCATAGACAATGAAGCTGTAAGAAATATTAACTATTCCTTACATTGTCAATGTGCCACCAGCCTTGGGAACTAAGATGTTATGACCCTTGTGCCTGTAGTACACTGGCTCAATCACCCTTCAAACCGGAACACAACAATACTGAGTACTGTTATTTGGCGGTAGAATAACTGGTGAGTGTGTGGTACCTACCCAGACAGGCTTGCACAAAGCCCTACCACCAAGTAAAACAACAGTTCTATAAATGTTTCCATACTCCAATTTAAGAATAAAAAGGCCAGCAGGCAATTATCGATTTTCCGCTGTTAAATAAAAGTTAACATTTATCAGATTCTGTTTACATTTAAAAACAACTATTTACTATATTTTTTGACTTAACAAAATATTTTAAGTGTAACAGACTTTTCTTCTTTTTGCAGGAGCTGGTCGCGGGTATGTGTCTCGTCATTTTCTCCCTGATTGTGTAGAAAAGGTTACACTCTGTGATTGTTCACAGACGAATCTAGATAAAGCTATTGTGGGGGAAGGGGTGCAATTTGAAAAGATGGTAATCGATGAAGAAAAATTTGATGTAAGTTAAAAAGGTAAAATACATTTATTTACTATGTATTTAATTTTAATGAGTCAGTGTAAATATCTCTTAGACTCTTTTTTAGAGACTCAGAAAAGATAGATAGCTAAATAGATATATAGCTTCATATTTAATATAGGTGGTACATGGGCCAACTGATTGTAAGTGGTCACCACTATGTATAGACATTGACTGTGAGATGTTAATATTGCCAATACCCCACCAACCTTGGGATGATGTTATTTCCTTTTTGTATATAGTAAACACTGGTTCATACATCCTTATCAGAACAAACAAAGTTGCTTCGCACACACCACATAATCTATTATGTGGTATAACTTATCATGAGTTGGTGGCACCTACCCAGACAGGTTTGCATTGTATAAGCACTAGAAGTAAGGATAAGCTTATAACGCCAAGTTTCCGACTCCGCAAAGTCAATAAATCTTTCTTGGGGCAAGGTATCCATTTCTATAATAAAATTCCACAGACATTTTTAACTTTACCGTCTCAAAAATTTAAATCGTTTATAAAAAATACATTGGTGAAAAAGGCGTATTATTCGATACAAGATTTTGTAGATGATAAAAAAGCGTGGAATTAATACCTGTTGACTTCCAGGCAGGATATATTAATTTAAATAATTGTAGTAACTAACATGACTGTATTTTTTTTAAATGTTGAAAAAGAGTAACTACTGAGATTCTTGCCGGTTCTTCTCTAATGATTGTATTTAAATGATAATTATTGGTTTTAATTTAATTTCCAGTTTCCAGAAGACAGTGTCGATCTAGTAGTGTCCTCGTTGGCGTTACATTGGATCAATGATTTGCCGGGATGCTTCGACAGAGTGATGAACTGTTTAAAACCAGATGGAGTAAGTAGATTTTGGTAGTCCAACAGGGTATTCTTCGGTGTTTAAAATGGTACTTCAAAATGTTCTATATCCTCATAAGTTAAGACATTTTAATTCATAATCTGGATGACCGTAATTGTGATAAAAATCACAATGCTAAACTCAATTCCTTCTTTGCATTTGTCATTCGTTCTCAAATAGGCTATTTCACAGGTTTTTAAAATCCATTTTATATTATTTAGTAGAGGTTAAGGAACCCAGTAATAGTTGATTTTTTTTTTCTAGTACACATTTGCCGAAAAATATCATATTAAAGATTCCATATTTAAATAGCGCGCAAAAACGCTACTAATATATAATATGGCGCTGCAATGGGGTCGGTGACGTCACTTTCTTGTATTTTTATCTGTGGTACATATAGTAGAAAAGCAAGGTTAACAAGAAAGTGACTTCATAATAAGCCCAGCTAATCAGGAGCGTTTTGTGTCACCTGTCAAACCCTTTTACGAAATAATGCATTTTTATTTATGGATTTTTGAATAAATTAAGTATTATTTTCAAGTTTCGTTAGTAAATAACCATTTTTAAACTCATAATATACACTGATTACAATAATTCACAATTTATTTTTCGCATTGTCAAATAGCCTAATAGGCGCAGACATTTTCAACTTTCCCCATCAATAAATTTAAATTGAAATTACATTTAACAAAGCATGTTATCAGGGCCGCATTTAGGCCGCAGGGCTACCGGGACAACTGCCCTGGGGTCTCCACATGAGGCCACAATACTTTTCAGCGAGTTAACAAATACCGAGATATAGTCAAATTATGCAGTCGAATGCTCTACCACTGAGCTATATCCCCAATTATGAGTCGAGATGGCCCAGTGGTTAGAACGCGTGCATCTTAACCGATGATTGCGGGTTCAAACCCAGGCAAGCACCGCTGATTCATGTGCTTAATTTGTCTTTATAATTCATCTCGTGCTCAGCGGTGAAGGAAAACATCGTGACGAAACCTGCATGTGACAAATTTCATAGAAATTCTGCCACATGTGTATTCCACCAACCCGCATTGGAACAGCGTGGTGGAATATGTTCCAAACCTTCTCCTCAAAGGGAGAGGAGGCCTTTAGCCCAGCAGTGGGAATTTACAGGCTGTTACTTTACTTTTTTTTTTTTACTAGTCAAATTATAATAATCTTACTACTTAATGTGTTAAAAGTTACCGATAACAATAAATAAATCATAGCTTACTGATTGAAATAAAAAAGTTAATATAATTATTGGGGTCTCCACGCTCCTGTTGGTCTAGGGCCTCCACTGCTTTGTGGCCCCAGGGCCTCTAGAACTTTAAATCCGACTCTGCATGTTATTCAACAAAGAAACTTATAGATCATAAAAAAGCGTGGAGTTATACCTTATATTCATACAGGATACACTAAAATGTTGGAAAAGAGCAACAACTGACTTTCTTGCCGGTTTTTCGCGGTGGAATTTACTTTCCGAACCTGTTATACCTTTTCATTAAAAACAATTCTGTAAAAAAGAAGATTAAAAAAAAAAAGAATTTGAAGAACATACTTGAATTAAGTATATTATATGTTTATACTTATCAACTCAGTGTTGATTGAAAATATAAAAGTTCTTCACTGTATTTTTAAACATTTATTTAGTTCTTACTACACTCACTCACCCTTCAAACCGGAACACAACAATACCAAATACCGTTGTTTGGCGGTAGAATATCTGATGAGTGGGCGATACCTACCCAGACGGGCTTGCACAAAGCTCTACCACTAAGTAAATCAACATTAGTAAAAAAATATTCCATTGCTGGACTGGGATCAACGAATACATAGGCTGCGGTTTTTCCGACACATGAAAGTTTTTATTAAGCACATGAAAATTCACCTGTGCTAACTTAAACCTGACTGTTATTATTTTGAGATTAATAATAAACATATAAAGCACATCAAAATTGCACTTGTGATTGCCCAATTTTATCAAACTCGTTTTTGTATATCAATAGATTGTTTACTCCAGGTGTTCATGGCTTGCGTCTTTGGCGGAGACACCCTAATGGAACTTCGTCAGGCGCTGCAGTTGGCTGAGATGGAGCGCCTCGGCGGTGTCTACCCTCATATATCACCATTCACCCAGATACGCGATATAGGAGGCCTTCTCAATGCGTGAGTTACGATTAACAACAAATATTTTTTTGTCGTATAGTACGAATACATACAGGTGAATAAGCCCTTATATTTTCTTAATCTAGGGTACAGGGTTGGCAAACAACCCGGGCGTCTGACCATTATCAATCGTCTTGAAGCATCCGTGAGGCGCCTCAGAAAGTATTTTAAAAATATTAAAGTAGGAGAGGGAACTGTCAGAGCTCTATTGGGTTCCCATTATGCTTAAAATGGGGCTGTGGAAGAATAAGTAGTCGATAATTCGTGTAATGGTTAGTATGTGTGCGCAGGGCGGGCTTCACGCTGCAGACCGTGGACGTGGACAGCCTGACGGTGTGGTACCCGTCGGCGTGGCACGTGATGCGCGACGTGCGCGCGCAGGGCGAGGCGAACGCCGCGCGCACGCGCCCGCTGCGCCTCGCGCCGCGCGCGCAGTTCGCCGCCGCCGCGCTCTACGACGAGATGTACGGCAAGGTGAGTCCCCGCCACGTGTCCCGCCGCGCTCTACGACGAGATGTACGGCAAGGTGAGTCCCCGCCACGTGTCCCGCCGCGCTCTACGACGAGATGTACGGCAAGGTGAGTCCCCGCCACGTGTCCCGCCGCGCTCTACGACGAGATGTACGGCAAGGTGAGTCCCCGCCACGTGTCCCGCTGCCACTCTACGACGAGATGTACGGCAAGGTGAGTCACATGCCACGTGTCCCGCTGCCACTCAAACTCAAATCCTTTTATTCAGCGCACAAGCGTTACACTTACTTATTGATGGTCAAATCAACCACTCTGACCTGAGAAGAATCGGCGAAAGAAACTCAACTTGTGTTCGTTTGGACTTCTCGGGATCTGGATCCTTGTTAACAACCCTTAAAGGCAGTAAAACTATAATCCCCTTCAGAAGTAAACGAAGCTCGTTTAAGAGGATCCTTGATAACGGAGGTAGTATATTCACGCTACTTTAATGTTTATATAAATAGGCTATGTGACTGGTTTTTAAAATCCATTTTATATTATTTAGTAGAAGTTAAGGAACCCAGAAAAAGTTGATTTTTTTATTTCTAGTACATATTTGCCGAAAAATATCATATTAAAAATTCCATATTTAAATAGCGCGCAAAAACGCTACTTGGACAATACGGCGCTACAATGTGGTCGGTGACGTCACTTTCTTGTATTTTAATCTGTGGTAAATATAGTAGAAAAGCAAGGTTTACAAGAAAGTGACTTCATGATAAGCCCGGCCAATCAGGAGCGTTTTGTGTCACGTGACAAACGTTTGAAAAAATGCATGTTTATTTATGTATTTTTGAATAAATTAAGTATTATTTTCAACTTTCGTTAGTAAATAACCGTTTTTAAACTCATAATATACACTGATTACAATAATTCACAATTTATTTTTCGCATTGTCAAATAGTCTATTGTAACTTTAAAAATGTCGATTGCAGGAAATACCAGATCGCGGCTGTCGAGGTGTACCAGCTACTTTCCAAATAATAAACTTCGTCGGCTGGAAACCAGACCCGACTCAACCGAAACCAATGGAGAGAGGGACAGCCGAGCTATCTTTGAAAGATTTGGATAAAATCGACGAGATTATCAAAGAGACAACTAGAATAGAATTGACGGAGGACGATAAAAAATAAATATCATTAAAACCTTCTTTGTATTTTATTCACAGTTTATACCCACTTCATATGGTTTAGTTATTAAAGTAGGAAAAAAGATAAACGCACCTTCACTTTCACGTATTTCGTGACGATTCCCTAAAAAATCAGCTATATCCTGCTTTACTAAGAGTTAATGATTAATATATCTTTATTTATAATACATTATTACACTTAAAGATTTATTAGAACTTTAATTTTGTTTCCAAAAATTCCGATGACAGTTTCGTTGATATTTAAAAAGTCATTTTCAAACGACTTCAAAAAGGAGGGTATCAATTCGTCTGTTATTTTGTTATGTTTGTTACCTCATAACTTTTTACTGGGTGGACCGATTTTGATAATTTTTTTTTTTGTTTGAAAGCTAGTGCTCCAAATATATCAATAACTATAACTACGTTATATAATCGTAAATCGACTTTTAAGTAGTCTAATATTTTTCATTTCATTTTACTTATAAATGACTCTAAAAAATATGTTGAATACGCAATTATTTTTAATACTTTTTAGTGCATATTTATTTGAATTTAATTATAATTTTGCGTTAGCACGAACATTTATTGAAAATAATATTAAAAATATTATGCAAGTAAAATACTTATCCCCGTACAAAATAAGGTTACAATTTGAAAATGAGTCTGCCATGAATACTCTTTTGAATTGTGAAGCTTTATTGGATAAAGGATGGAGAATATTCAAGGCTATGGAAGTATCATATTGTTATGGAGTTATCAAAGATGTTGATCTCGATTTATCTGATGAGGATATCTTAAAAAATATTTCTTGCTCTTCTTCCGTGGAATTGTTGTCACTAAAACGTCTAAACCGCCGGGATAGGGATAAAGGAGGATGGTGTCCTAGTGAATCGATCCGCTTATGTTTCAAAGGTGCTTCGGTTCCACCATTTGTATACATTTATGGACTTAAGATAAGAGTGGAGCCTTTTATTTATCAAGTTTCACAATGTTCTCAATGTTGGAGGTTTGGTCACACTCGTAAAATATGTTCGTTTAAGAAAACTGTTTGCCCTAAGTGCGGCAATAATCATGAAAACTGTGAGACTCAAGTATTTAAATGTGTAAATTGTAGTGGAAACCACATGGCTCTTTCCCGTCTTTGTCCAGTTTTTTTGAAAGAAAGAAGAATCAGAGAACTCATGGCGGAGTTTGGATGTACGTATAGGAAGGCACTAACTCTTTATGTCCCGCCGACTTCTCCTTGTCATGCTAACGAACAAATTATTGAAACAACTCCAGTGGTACATTCCGAAAATATTGAAAATACAAGGGGAAATAAAAATCTTACATTTGCAGAGGTAGTTACAGCGTCGTGCGAAAATCAAACCCCTGTTAAAAGCTTAAATAATAAGAATACAAGTAATAATAAAGGTGCTCAGCGCGTAAAGAAAAGAAGAACATATGCTACTAACAATGACTTTGAAAATAATATAGAACAAGAACAAGAAAGTAAAGAAGATAATATTCAAGAGGTGTTGGAAGGGAAAAATAGGTCATCTTTTCATGAATTGCTTGTGCGATTAAGGGAAGTCATATTTTTAAAAGGAATAACTTTTGGAGACAAGGTGCATCGTGCTATTAAGTTGTGTGTTGAATGGATGATTTTGTTCGTTGTAGAGTATATATCTGATTGGCCTTAGCTTAAAAATATTGTAGACTTACTAGTTTTTCATACAAAATGAATTCTAAAGTAATTAATAAATTAAACATTATTCAGTGGAATGCCCAGAGCGTTAGACCGAAATTATTATCATTTACAGAACTTTAAAACCAAGAAAAAATTCACGTTGCCGCTATCAGTGAGACTTGGCTTGAACCTGGTAGTGATTTAAAATATACAATTATAATATTTATAGACAGGACAGACATGACTCTTATGGGGGAGTAGCAGTATTGGTTCACAAAACTGTTAAATCCTTTGCTCAACGTATACACATAGAAAATACTAATATTGAAGTTGTATGTGTCAAGTTGACTAACTTTTCACCAGTAGAAAATATTATATCAATTTATTGTCCTCCACGTATTACTATTTCCTCATTTGACTGGGATAGAATATTTTCGTTGTTTATGTCAAAAACATTGATTTTAGGTGATCCTAATGCTCATCACTCCACTTGGTCTTCGAAAACAGATACAAGAGGATCTCTAATATTTGATTCATTAATAGATAGTCAATATGTAGTCCTTAATGATGGACAGGCGACCAGAATGAGGCTAATTGAGGGTATACTTCAGCAGTCAGCCCCAGATGTTACATTAGGGTCTTTAGATGTATCTCTAAAGTTTGATTGGAAAGTTTTAAATGAATCTTTAGGTAGTGATCATTTAATAATTAAATTATCCACTCATGACACTCAATCCTATCCTCCTTTATTACGTAGAAATTTTCGAAAATCCAATTGGGACATGTATAAAATGGTTTCGGGTGAAAAGTTTGCTAACTATTCTTTAACTATTCTTTTCGTTAACTTCAGATCTGCAGAAGGGATATGATGAATTTGTCTCAATTATTAATGACGCTGCTGATAAATCTATACCGATAATAAAGTATAGCCAGAATCCAAAATCTAATTTTGCTCCACGTCCTTTTTGGTCTCCAAATTTATCTCTTTCAGTTGCTCAACATAGATTGGCACTGGCAGAGTTTAGACGAAATCCGATCCCACAAAATTTTAATAAATTAAAAGATTATATTGGTTTAGCTCAAAGAGCCATTCGACGTGCTAAAGACAATAACTTCCAGAATACTTGGACTTCAGTGGATGAAAATGTAAGTAGTAATGAAATGTGGCGTAAAATGGCTTGGTTAAAAGGATATGTGTATTGTTTGTTGTGTATTAAATCAAAGGATACATCTCCTGGATTAGACGGTATAACTTATTCTATGGTTAAAAATTTACATAAGTCAGGAAAATTGGCCCTTTTGGCATTATATAATAGCTTTTTTAGCTAATAATTATGTTCCAAAACAATGCAGAGAAATTAAGGTTGTACTTATTCCCAAACCCGGTCGAGATCATGACAATAACAAGTCGTTCCGTCCTATTTCTTTATTGTCATGTTTGTGTAAAATTTTTCACTATATTTTATACAGAAGACTTGAATGGTACCTAGAAAGAAAAAATGTCTTCTCTGTTAATACTGTGGGATTTAGAAAAGGTAAATCATGTTTAGATAGTTTAAGTAGCCTTACAACTAGAATTCAAATAGGTTTTTCGAAAGGTTATTCTACAATAGGATGTTTCATAGATATTGAGGATGCATATAATAACGTTGACAATGTTTCATTAATTTATATTTTAGATAGATTAAATGTGGGTTCAAAAATTTGTAGATATTTGTTCAGTTTCTTACAAGAAAGAATTTTACATATTGAAGTTGATAATAAATCAATAAGTAGATTTACGGCTCGCGGACTCGCTCAGGGAGATCCTTTATCCCCTTTGTTATTTAACGTAGCAACAATAGATATATGTAGTAATATTGAAAAAATCCTATTTATATCTCAATATGCTGATGATTTTGTTATTTATACTCATTGTCAATCGAGTTATGAGGGTCAAATTAAAATTCAAACTGATCTAGACTCTATTCACAGCATGTTATCAAGAATTGGCTTAGATATTTCATATATGAAGAGCAAAATATGTGTTTTTAAAAGAGGTTATCATACAGAATCTATTGACGTTAGAGTTAAGGGACACCAAATAGAATTAGTCAATAGCGTGAAATATTTGGGTCTTTGGGGGGTAAACATATTAATGAAGTCCGTGAAAAAGTGCTTAATTACATCAAAATTTTTAAGGTATTAGTTGGTACAGATTGGGGTGTACATCCAACACATTTAAGACATTTATACTTAGCCCTTATTCGTAGTCGAATTGACTATGGGAGTTTTTAATATGATAATAGTTGCGCGAGTAATTTAAAGAAATTAGATCGAATTCAAAATATTTGTTTGCGTTTAATAGGGGGCTTTATAAAAAGCACGCCTATACACGTAATGGAATCCGAGTTATGTTTGTGTCCTTTATTTTTCCGAAGACATTTTCTGGCCGGTAAGTTCTGGTTAAAGTGTAAGTCATTTAAAAATAATGATATTATATACCTATTAGAGACTCTTTCTAACTTCATGAATAATTTTTATTGGCGGCGTAAAAAGAAACCATTGTTATATAACAATAATTACAAAACAAATAAACAAGAAACCATTGTTATAAAACAATAAAATATATATTTTACATAATAATTTGAAAGTAAAAGAAATGTCTAGTAGTGAATCAAACGAAATGTTTTCTTTGGATATGTGGTTAAACAACTTTAATTTATCTAATATCGTAAAGCCTGTTGTTGAAGGTATTAGCAAACCGAAACATTGTTTTGATTCCGATTATTTAAAAGCTCTTTGTTATCAGAAACTGAGTCAAGAGTATTCTGGATTTTATAAAATATACACAGATGGTTCCAAAGACATTAGCTGCAGTGGCGCTGCTTTTTTAGATTATAATACATGAATCTATTCAAAATTTCAAATTAAAGCAAGAGTCTCGATTATGTTTGTTGAGCTTGTGGCAATCGCTGAAGCCTTGTCCTACATTGAATCGATTGATTTTCATAAATTTGTTATATTTACCGACTCGAAAAGTGCTCTTTTACATATCTTAAAATGTACAGCACCCCACAGAGGTCTTCCTATTGCTTTCACTATTTTAAAATGTTTATTAAAGTTTAAATCTAATAATAAAACAATAATCTTGCAATGGATATCTCATGTCGGGTTAGTGGGTAAATGGTAAATGAGGAAGTTGACCGACTAGCTAAAGAAGCTATATCCGATGGTATTGAATTTAAGTGTTTACCTAGTCCCACCGATCTTTTAGGGGATATTAAACGAATATGTCATGAGATGTGGTCTGAATATTTTAATGAAAGATCGCTTACCAAAGGAATCTGGTATAAAACTATACAACCTAGACTTTTTGGATCTCTCTGGTTCCTAAATTCCAAATTAAAGCGCAAAGATATTACAACTGCCTTAAGATTGCGCTCTGGTCACATTCCACTGAATAGTTTCGGATATATGATGAGAAAAGTGAATTCTCCTAATTGTACTGTGTGCGGTGTGGTAGAGGATGTCTATCACATTTTAGAAGAATGTGTTCGTGTCCTAACACGAACACATTCTTCTAAAATGTGCTAAAGGGAGCTGTTGTCGCTAGTCGTGGTTATAATATTGGTGTTTATAATAGCATTTTAGCTTCTCCATTGTCTAACGAAGCTAAATCTGTTTATAAATTTGTAAATTTAGCTCTCAAAAATAGAAATAAGAAAGCCTTATCTATGACTGTATTGTACTAATATGTGATGTGAGAAATGTATTTAACTGTATATGTAATGACGAGGGTGACATATTAACTTAGTGAAAAAACCCTCTTTAATAAATAAAGAAAAAAAAATACCAAATTTAATCTAATTCGGTTTAGTGTTTTAAACAAAAGCTTCACAGACAGAGTTACTTCAGCATTTATATTATTAAAATTTATAAAATTAGTATACATATCTCTCATAGAACAATGTTTATGGTATATATACATATAATAATATCGGAGTGTCTGTTTGTAATATTAAAATAGCTTTGTTTTACCCAATGCATATGTATTTGTACACGGTACATACACCGAAATAACATTTTTTTACAAGTTTGTCTGTCTGTTTGTTCCGGCTAGTCTCTGGAACAGCTAGATCGATTTTGACGGGGCTTTCACTGGCAGATAACTGTTATAATAAGGAGTAACTTAGGCTACGATATTGTATTTTTTTTTGTTAAATTTAAACGCGTGCAAGGTCGCGGGAACAGTCATTTCAAATAAAACTCATGTTCGTGCTTAAATAATTTAATCTACAACTTATTATAATATATTTTCTTACATGTACATAATATAAAACATATTTTTTAAACGTTGTACAAGTTTAACGGCTTTAGTTGTTCAATCGTCCATTCATCATCAGAATCTGAAACAGGGGATGACCTGTTATCAATTTAAAATCTAGTTTAATCCGGTTTTGAAGTCAACGAGTTGGATAAAGAAAAATCAAAATATTATTTATTGAAGTACGTTCAAAATAGCACTTTTGCTTATGTTAACTATCTTGAGACTAAAAAAAAAACAAACATGTACGTCGCAACTTAGATGTAGCATCGTCAAATATTGATTTATTTCTTATAAGAAAATGATCTTTATACAAAAGCAATATTTTGTTATATTGTATAACCAAATACATATGCCAAATTGAAGATTGTTTTTTACGATTCTACGCTTAAGTTAATGTAAGAAATATTAATTATTTCTCATTTCACCAATGAGCCACTAACCTTGAAAACTCAGATATTATGTCCCCTATGTCTGTTGTTCATCATCAATCACTCATTCCTTAAACCAGAACACAACAATACTGTGTACGTTCAGCGTGAGTGGGTGGTACCTATCTTGCACAAAGTGCTGCCATTGAGTAAAAAACCTTACCACCAAGTCCTGATGTAAGGATTAGCTGAAACTTCTTACGGTGCAGATGTCTGGGCGGTGGTGACAATTTACCATTAGGTGGCCAATTAGGCCGCCTGTCTACCCATTATACACCACTAATAAAATGAAAATATAAGCCAGGATCTCTTGTGGTAAGAATTTCAGCAGCGCCATCAGTGACTGTGTTTTATGGTCGAGGTTTATACTCTGCCAAAAAGGTAAATTGAATAAAGTAAAATATATATTACCACTTTCATTTTCATATCTCGGCCTTGGTAGTTTCGGACTTGGGGCTCGTGCTGTGAAAATATAGATTAAGTAAGGCTAAATCCATGACACCAGGGATCATCATTTAGGGCTGACGAAAAATACAAGATGGCGTCGTAGCTATGACACGACATTTTAAATCTATAGACATTATTGAGGTAGTCTTGTTTCAATTTAATTTAATTGTGGAAGGCGGTTATCATGGTATGGGCATGTTATACGGAGGAATGAGGAACATATTGTGAAGGTTTTGAGCATGAACGTGGATGGATATAGAGGGGACGACCAATGAAACGATGGATGGATTGGGTGAAAGATGATGTGGCTGGAAAGAATGTCACTTGTGATATGACGTCAGATGGGGAAGTATGAAAGAAGACATGCTGCGCCGACCGTAGGTAAATTGGGATAAGGACAGGAGGATGATGGCCTAAGCATACAAGATTTTATATTCAATACAAGATTTTATAGATGATAAAAAAGCGTGGAGTTAACACCTGTCGACTTCCAAGCAGGATATATTAATTTAGATAATTATATTTAACTAACATGACTTTGTACTTTTGAAATGTTAAAAACTAACTACTGAGTTTCTTGCCGGTTCTTCTCGGTAGAATCTACTTTCCGAACCGGTGGTAGTTTCACTTAATTGTAAAATGACGATTCAAAAAGTGCTTGTAAAAGCCTACTTAATAAAGTTTATTTTGATTTGATTGATTTATAAAAGATACCCCCTATTTCCTGAAACTTTGACATCCGAAGAGACCTTTGGGCTGTTAACGAAAAATTCAAACCAAAAAGGCCCAATCCTGTTGTCATATTGACAATATGACGACAAAAATGGGCCTGGGATGGTATAATGTGGACTTACCAATTTTTTTCGTTTGTTGTGAAACAGGCTTAGGAAATATTGGCGGTGCCACGCCACTTGTCGGACTGGATGTGGATTCGTTCACTGAAAATTTAAAACTAATTAATCACTATAATTTATTTCCTAAGAATTTTATTGTTATCTGATATAATTTGACATGTGTCAATATTGGCTGTATGAGTAGAGTCTGTGCTGTTTTATAGTAAAAAATAATTAAATAAATTTTATGATATATACGAGACTACATATTTAAAATGACAATAATTAACAATATACTATGCGCCATATTTATAAAATAATATTAACAATTGTCACAAACTTAATATACATGACAACTCAATCGGATGAATTTAATCCTGATATATTTTTTATCAACGTTATCATAATCTATGACTTTTTTAGGTAGTAGGTAGTTCTATATATATATCATTTTCTACCCCTAAACGACAATATTATTTTGATGGAATTTTAAAACTGTAAAATGCTCAAGAGAGAACATCTTAGATCCAAAAATGTGTGGTCCATTGGCGATGCATGAATTGGTTTATAATTCTCATGGAACCAATTTTATCAGCAGTTGTGATCATTAACCATAATTTCATAGACATGGCTGGTAACGTGGTATAGAAAATAGCATACATAGCATACCGTAAGTAAAAAAAAACGGGAAATAAAGACTTTTGACTGCCAGGCAGGATATATTACGTACATACATAATCGTATTGAACTAACATGAGTGTATTTTAAATCCTTAAAAGGAGTAACTACTGAATTTTTTGCCTGTTCTTCTCGGTAGAATCTACTTTCGAAACCATTGATAGCTTTACTTAATATATTTGTTAAAAGAGGATTCGAAAGTGCTTGTAAAAGCCTACTTGAATACATTATATTTTGATTTTTAGTTATAATAACCAAACACCAAGTACCGTTGACACAAAAAAGTAAATAATGGCTAAAATTACTGGTTTAATTGGATCTGTTAGAATCGTTTTATTTTTGTAACGTACCATCTGTTTCCTTGAAGCTTTATTTAGCAGACCACACGGCCAGATGTCAGTCAAAATGTCATGTTATGACAGGTTTTTATGGAACTGCTAGTGACCCATCGTATCTTCTCCATCGTACGTGATATTTGGTGAAATAATCTGTGCCCTTTGGGCACAAATAAGAGCCAAAAAATATTTAAAAGTGACTTCTGACTTACTACTGGTGACTCGACGTATTCCGGGTGCGTAAAATAAAAAAAAATATAACAGCAACAACAACAACAACAACCTTTAAATTCCCACTGCTGGGCTAATGGTCTCCTCTCCCTTTGATGAGAAGGTTTGGAACATATTCCACCACGCTCTTCCAATGCGGGTTGGTGGAATACACACGTGGCAGAATTTCTTTGAAATTTGTCACATGCAGGTTTCCTCACGATGTTTTCCTTCACCGCTGAGCACGAAATGAATTATAAAGACAAATTAAGCAGATGAAACAGCGGTGCTTGCCTGGGTTTGAACCCGCAATCATCGGTTAAGATGCACGCGTTCTAACCACTGGGCCTACTCGACTCAAAAAAATATATATGATATAGGTAAATGTATAAAATAAAATAACAAACTCACTGGCTGCTCTTCGCTTCAATTTTGACAGTAATTCAGAATTCTCCTCTGTAATTAAATGATTTAAAAGTTCAATAAAATAAAACAAAACAACATCGGTGGGATATCCTATTAACTAACAAATAACTTCATTTCAACCCATGTCGCCGGTTCAAATCTAGGCACCTCTTATTTGTTCATAATATCATTTACGCTTATCTCTACATATTATAAAACAAAGTCGCGTGCGTCTGTCTGTACGTTCGCGATAAAATCCAAACCTGCTGAACGGATTTTCATGAGGTTTTCACTGATACACAGAGTGATAGATAAGAAGGGTTTAGGTATATCATTTATTAAGGTTTTTGTGTAAATAAGTTGAACTAGAACGACAATAAACAAGCCGTCTGCGTTTTTTTCAATAATAAAGATATTTTTATATATTTAATGAAACAATATATATATATATATATATATATTGTTCTTCCAGACAACCGAGGTGATATGGAGTAGTAGCCAACAGAGAGATGGTAGGTGGTGTAAAATAGACTACATACATAGATACAATAATATAATACATACATAAACTACTACATAAATATAGCTAGGTACATACAAATATACAGATATATACAAATAATAATTATATATGTACATGGCGGGACGGGTCGCTAGTTGATTATACTTCTAATATTCAAATTTATTATTTCTTAAAATTAAGACATAATCAAAAATATTCTAATATAACTGAGCTAAGAACCTCCTTTTTCAAGTCTGTTAAAATAATTACCTGGTACGATTTGAGCTGGTGTTATATGCTTAGGTCTGACATTGATGGAGTTCTTACGAGATCTCGTTGGGAGAGTTGAAGGCTTAACTGAAATCAAAGATACACTTCTAACTTTACTAGCACAATACATTATATACGTTATCAGCCTGTAAATTTCCCACTGCTGGGCTTTGATCCAATGCATTGGTGGATACACATTTTGTTGCATTACTTTGAAATTAGACACATGCAGGTTTCCTCACGATGTTTTCCTTCACCACGTTTACGTTTTAAAATTATAAAGACGAATTAAGTACCTGAAAATTCAGTGATGTTTGTCTGGGGTTGAACCCGCATTCATTGAACAAATGCACGCGTTCTAACCACGCTATTAATATATAAAAGATTTTACAGTCGGGGTAAGAAAAGGATCGTCACTTTAAGATCTATTTTCGTGTGCTCAGTATGAGCGATAATCTGCTTTACCGATCGAGAATGATATATTGCGTCGCAATGATTTGACGTTTAGATTCAAAAGGTACTGAGTGTTTTGGACTAGATAAAGGAATTAATTTGAAAACTGACGAAGGTTATCTTGGTGGTAGGGCTTTGTGCAAGTGCGTCTGGGAAGTTACCACCCACTCATCAGTTATTCTACCGCCAAATAACAGTACTCAGTATTGTTGTGTTCCAGTTTGAAGGGTGAGTGAGCCAGTGTAACTACAGGCACAAGGGACTTAGCATCTTAGTTCCCAAGGTTGGTGGCACATTGACGATGTAAGGAATAGTTAATATTTCTTACAGCGTCATTGTCTATGGATGTTAGTGACCACTTTTCATCAGGTGGCCCATATGCTCGTCCGCCAACCTATACCATAAAAAAGACTATCCATAGTTCCTCTTTGTACTTAGGGTTCCCTAAGTAAATAAATTTCATTTGTAAAGAGTAAGATGAGAACCTGAAATGACTTCGTGCGGTAATGGCATCGGCGATCTGTTTCTCTGAGGCTTTGGATCTCGTCCTGAAAGGAAAACCAAAACAAAAAAAAAACATACTTTCAATGTTATGATCAATTTAAGTAAAAAGTTAGCAAAGTACGACACAACTTAGATGTCGCATCGGCAAAATTCGTAAAACCGATCACATCCGACTTGAGTATGCTATCCTAAATTATAAAAATTTATTTCGCTTGAGTATGCTATCCTAAATCTTAATATTTATTTCGCATGCGAATATGATCTTTGCACAAACGTAATAACTTGTATTGTCATATGACCTAATATATTCGTCAATTTGACGCGTCGATTTACATGCACTTGCTTTCCCTGACGCGTGAATCTACAGCGACGAATAGCGTCGAATGGCGCGGTAGGGAGCTATTTCTATTGGTCGTTTAAATTGGCAGTAATCGGCTTTATTTTCATTCTATTGCATTTTCTGATACTACATTTAATTTGTGTCGTACATAAGCCTTATTTTATTTAAAATTCAACACTAAATGAAGTTAACTATAAAATAATTATATCTTTGCTAGCACTAGACAACCTAAATTTAGATTTGTGATAAACGCTAACAAAAAATGTCAAATTGCTTGAGGCTTCCTCTAGGGGAATTAATTCCATCTAGAAACACCTGTGCATATTCATCACCTATTCTGGATAATTGCAAAATGCCCACGTATTTATATGAGTGTTAAGGAACATTATTAAGATGCTTTTAAAATAGTTTCTGTAAAATTATTATATACTAGATGAGCCCGTTACGTGCTTAAGTTATTACTCCTTATTAAATCAGCTTCATGCCAGTGAAAGTCCAGTCAAAATCGGTTCAGCCAGTTTTGAGATTAGTCGGAACAAACAGACAGACATATAAAAAAAATGATATTTTGGTATTATTCACAGAATATTTTTCATTAATAATTGTCTACTTATTATTCTGATGTATAAGCTATATTATTGTAAAGTTTCATTGAAATCCATTCAGTAATTTTTGCGTGAAAGAGTATCTAACATACATCCATACATGCAAACTTTCGCCACGAAATATTTGTAAGGATTAAGAACTATTGTTGATAAAGTAACAGCCTGTAAATTTCCCACTGCTGGGCTAAAGCATCCTCTCCCATTAAGGAGAGGGTTTGGAACATATTCCACCAAAGTGTGACAATGCGGGTGGTGGAATGCACACGTAACAGAATTTCGATGAAATTAGACACATGCAGGTTTTCTCACGATGTTTTCCTTCACCGCCGAGCACGAGATGAATTATAAACGCAAATTAAGCACATATTTATAGTGGTGCTTGCTTGGATTTCAACTCGAAATCATCGGTTAAGATGCACGCGTTCAAACCACTGGGCCATCTCAGCTTATATTGTTGATGGTGTTCAGTAACTTACCATAGCCGATTTCCTTAGGGGTGGGTAGTCGTTCCCTATTCCTCGGCATGCTCGCTGTTTGACGGAAATAATTAACTGTAAAAAATACATTATATTTTTTACAGACCGTATAATATAATTTAAATCTATAATACTATACTTTACTTTACTTTACTTTTTTAGTTCATATTTGTATATACATATATATTTAAGCATTTAATGTTGTTAATTCTTATGTTAATAAAATACTTTAAATCTACTTGGTGACAGGGCTTTGTGCAAGCCCGTCTGGGTAGGTACCACCCATTCATCAGTTATTCTACCGCCAAGTACTGAGTATTGTTGTGTTCCGGTTTGAAGGGTGAGTGAGCCAGTGTAACTACAACCACAAGGGACATAACATCTTAGTTCCCAAGGTTGGTGGCACATTGACGATGTAAGGAGTAGTTAATATTTCCTACAGCGTCATTGTCTATGGGTGACCACTTACCATCAGGTGGCCCATATGCTCGTCCGCTAACCTATACCATAAAAAATCAAAATAATTAATATATTGTTATAATAATGTACCTGGTACTGTCCGTGGTGGTATTATGTGGATGGTTGGTGTTGCCAATGGTTCTGGTAGTGGATTTGAATTTGGAACACCTGAGGCATAAAGACCGTTAAATTTCATTTGCAAATTATAAAGCGGTAATATTCAAATTAAATTCGAAAAAGGAATATTCGTGGTATGCAATTTTGATACAAAATAACCGACTTTAGTATGAATGTGAAAAAAAAAGAATATTCGAAATCGGTTCAGAAATTAAAACGATGCAACTAATGTATTAAAAAACAACTGGCTTATTAAAAATCCTTCTATTTTTGAAGTCGTTTCCAATTACAAAACAATTTGCATACAGAACTAAAAAAATGAATAAAAAAAAGTGCTACAAAAAATCTATGAAAAATACGACATTCAATTTTAGACGTTTGTTTTAAATTCCGAATTAAAAAAAAGTAAGTATGAAAATCCTTTTTTGTTTTTTTATTGTTGTACGTTCGCTTGGTATTATTGAAAGGACCGTGTCTAGGCTGTACTATCGACTTACCTTTGCCATAATTTACAATTAATTATTTATTACACTTGGTGGTAGGGCTTTGTGGAAGCACGTCTGGGTAGGTACCTCCCACTCATCAGTTATTCTACCGCCAAATAACAGTACTCAGTATTGTTGTGTTCCGGTTTGAAGGGTGAGTGAGCCAGTGTAACTACAGGCACAAGGGACATAACAACTTAGTTCCCAAGGTTGGTGGTACATTGACGATGGAAGGAATAGTTTTTACAGCGTCATTGTCTATGGGTGATGGTGACCACTTACCGTCAGGTGGCCCATCTGCTCGTTCATCAACCTATACCACAAAAAAAATAGTTTTTTTTATAAAACTGCCATAATCGTCAGCTTCACAAATGAATATGGCCCTGTATTATGTAACTGTTATCTAAATGCCTACTTATACGTCCTCGACAATAGTTTGGATATGTAAAAGGATTTATTGATTTATTAATTATTATACTAGTTGTCGCCCTCGGCTTCTCTCCGTTTTAGGAGTTGGTTGGTAGTCTATGTCCCTTCTTGGAGTTCAATATGTTTGCTGAATACCAAATTTAATTAAATTCTCTTTGGTTTGGTCGTGAAAGAACCACAGGCAGGCAGACAGAGTTACTTTCACATTTATAATAATAAATAGTATGGGTATACTTACGAGGTAAAGTCTCTATGGGAGGAGGTGGAGGTTTTTCTGGAAAAAAAGTTCGTATGATTAAAAAAATCAATACCAAAATATATCTCATATAAGTAGGCGTTCCATTTATAGAATTGTAGTCATCTTATAAAACAGTTTCAAGCGGTAAGGTCGATTCTACTGAGAAGAACCGAAAACTTGGTACTAATATAGATGATAAAAAAGCGTGGAGTTAATACCCGTTGACTTCCAAGCAGGATATATTAATTTAAATAATTGTGTTTAACTACTGTGACTTTGTATTTTTTAAATGTTAAAAAAGAGTAACTACTGAGTTTCTTACCGGTTTTTCTCGGTAGAATATACTTTCCGCTTCACTGAATTGTAAAATGACGATTCAAAAGTTCTTGTAACAGCCTACTTCATTAAAGTTTATTTCGATTTGATTTGATTCATATTTGTCATATGACCTTTTTGGGGGATTCCCGAAATGCAAATTGGGATAAATTGGGGGAGAATGGGTCCCCACAGAAGATAAGGCCAACAGGGATGTTGGAAGGTAGCAAATACTTACTGTTTATCTTGTTCAGTTCTGGTAACGACTCGTAATGACTGGCCTCGATATTTTCAGGAGTTTTGATCACTTTTCCTGGTGTCTTACTGTAGCGCGCTAAATGTAAACATAAAGTTAAATTTTAATTCGCCTCATTGCCTCCACTGGTGACAGGAGGGCTGGTTCGTTTTTTGCCCAGAGGATCGGAATTTCGATTCAACGGGGAAATGCTGCTCGCATTCTTGCCACCATTGCACGCGGTCAAGATTTATACAGTAACTAGCTTTAGTTCATATTTGTATATATTTAAGCATTTAATGTTATTAATTCTTATGTTAGTAAATAAATAATAATAATAAATAATAAGTATGAGACAACATCACATACATTGCTCTGATCCCAATATAAGTAGCTGAAGCACTTGTGTTATGGAAATCAGAAGTAACGACGGTACCACAAATAACCAGACCCAACACAACAAAGAAACTAATGGTAATCTACATCGACTCGGCAGGGAATCGAACCCGGGACCTCAGAGTGGCGTACCCATGAAGACCGGTGTACACACCACTCGACCATGGAGGTCGACTATGTAATGTTAAGTAAAATTATGAAGAGTTTGTATGTTTCTAAGGGCCTTCACGCACCTCGCGTGTTTTGTTTCGTCGATCATTTTGACGACCTCCGTGGTTGAGTAATGTGTACACCGGTTTTCATGGATACGCCACTCCGAGGTAAAAAAGTTCATTAGTTTTCTACGTTGTGAGTCTGGGTGTTTGTGGTACCGTCGTTACTTATGATTTTCCATAACACAAGTTCTTTAGCTACTTACTTAGGATCAGAGTAATGTATGTGATGTTGCTCAATATTTATTTGTTATTATTTATTTAAGTGTTAGAGATGTTACGTGCATGAAAATATAAATACTTTTGGTTTAAAGCAATCTGTTCCGACATTTAAAAACGTACTTAAGTAAATTTATTTTAAAGAATACATTTCTCGGTTTTAAGAATTATTAACCATTCTTAACTTCATCAATAAAATCTAGCTAATTTATGGAACGGCTGGACCGATTTTGATGAGACTTTCAATGATAGAAAGCTGATGTAATATGTAACTTAGACTACACCAATAACTATTTTATTAATTTCAAATGCAAACGAAGTCGCGGTCATAGATAGTACATAGATATATATGTTGTATATGTAATAGCTCACCTTTACTGTCATCACGAATTAATTCCTTGGTACGTATGATGTCCTCAATTGTTCGTCGTGCCAATTTTACTGTAAACAAGAAAAAATTATTTTAATATATTATGTAGGTTGACTTGCAAACACCGACCAGATTATATGATCACCATTATTGTCGAAGTAATAATAATCACTATCCCTAATGTACCACTTGGAATGTAAGATGTAATGTCCCTTGAGCCTTTGATTCCGCTGGCTTACTCAAAGTGAATCAATATTAAGAATTGCAGTTTAGCGGTTGAAGGTCGTGAGGAAACCTACATGTGTCTAATTTCATTGAAATTCTGCCACATGTGCATTCCATCGACCCGCATTGGAACAGCGTGATGGAATATGTTCCAAGTAAAAAAGTAAAGTACTTTAAAATATGTATTTTCCAAGCTCTCTCCTTAGTGGGAAAGGCGGCCATTAGCCCAGCAGTGGGAAATCTACAGGCTGGTACTTTTTTTACTTTACAAGCAACACCCTAAATCAAGCGCAAAGCCGCGGCAACTCCTAGTATTTTATAAGGCCTTTAATATGTTTATATTGTAAATAATGTGCTTTATTAATATCTTGGTATTACATGAAAATTCTATATTTATGGTATACAGAGTATAATAAAGAAAAAAAGTTCCGTACCAGATATAAAAACGGCAAAAAAATCATGTCTTTTGTATTAACAAAGAAAGAATTGTAAAAGAGTAACCACTGAGTTTCTTGCCGGTTCTTCTCGGTAGAATCTACCTTCCGAACCGGTGTTAGCTTCACTTAATTGTAAAATGACGATTCAAAAGTGATTGTAAAAGCCTACTCGAATAAAGTTTATTTTGATTTGATTTAACACTTAAATGATTATTTTATTCTGTTTTTATTTGTTGTTATAAAATTTCAAATATCTAAAACGGTTCATGACAGCGGATTGTTAGTTATAAAGTCCTGTTTTATTTCCCCTTGGGTACATAACCCTAAAAACTAACGAATATTTTGCCTAGACAATATTCAAGATTATTTTATTCTATTAGTTTTAATATAGAATACCAGATAAATATTAAAAAAAAAAACTTTTTGCCTTTATTATTTCAATGTAATCTTAATGCTTTAAAATTTACATTTTTATTGGTTATAAAAACATATGCAATGATCACGAACACGCCCTTTGAAACAAATATATATCGTATAATTACTAAAAACAATAAAAAATAATCTTTAAATAGTATGAAACAAAGTCGCTTACCGCTGTCTGTCCCTATGTATGCTTAGATCTTTAAAATTACGCAACGGATTTTGATGCGTGTTTTTTTTTAATAGATAGAGTGATTCGAGAGGAAGGATTTTGTATATAATACATGGACAATATAGTAAAGAAACATTGTCAATTTAAGATGTTTCTAATTTGATGTCGTAAATAAACAATATGAAGTAGGTATACTTAGTAAAAGCATTGCAACCGTGCAAAGCCAGGGCGGGTCGCCTACATAGTATAAAAACAAAGTTGTTCCGAGTTTTTACGATTAGATCTTTTAAACTATCTCACATATTTTAATGTAGTTTTAAAACTGAACAAACTGATTCACGAGGCGTATTATAGAAAGCGGATAAAAATTTGCTGGTGGGAAATACCATTGTACTCGATGATGTCGCAGTAAACATATATGTTATTAACGCGCAAAAAGTGAAGACTAGAAAACGTCCTAATTGGGACGTTTGCCTTTAGTTGTTTTACGTAGTAATACGTTATTATACATCATAATTACGTAGTAATACGTTTTGCGTAATTAAAACATCTAGTTATCCCTTTTACTTATTGTTTTTATCAAGCTATCCTTTTTACTTTTAACGAAATGTAAAAATAAACTAAAATAAACTGTCCCCGGCGCGGCACACTTTTTTCTGTTGTTTAGTATGGATATAACATATCTGTTTATTAGAATATCATTGATTGTACTCGAGAGAAGTCAGGGTGGGTAGCTAGTGAATATATATTCTATAAAAAAAAAACAAGAAATTAGTTACCTTTTCGTGTGTATATGATAATGCATATCGTTTGAATAACGACGATTAAAATAAATATTCCAATACCAAGACCGATCCATAGTATATCTGAAAAAAACAACCCTTATAATGTGACGTATAGTACGACACAACTTAGATGTCGCATCGGCAAAATTCGTAAAACCGATCACATCCGAATTAAGTACGCTATACCAAGTTATCAATATTAATTTCTCATACGAATATGATCTTTGCGAAAACGTAATAACTTGTAATATCATATGACCTAATATATTCGTCAATTTGACGCGTGGATTTACATGCACTTGCTTTCTCTGACGCGTGAATCTATAGCGACGAATAGCGTCGAATGGCGCGATAGGGAGCTATTTCTATTGGTTGTGTAAATCGGCAGTAATCAGTTTTAATTTCATTCCATTGCATTTTCCGATGTTACATCTAATTTGTGTCCGACTATACCTTATAAACAAAATACATTATGACGCTGGAATCGCGCTCTCATTGGTCAAAATTAATGACGCGCGCTGTCATCTGTCATTTCGCGTTACATATTTCCGTCCCTTTTCACGAAATCATCACACGTGCGTGGAAGCGAGAGGAAAGATGTTACAATCAAAATGCATGTTAGAAATATCACTGTAGGAAATCTACTTTTGATTACGAGAAATTGTAGCATTAATTTATTTATTTTTCAAGGTTCTTCAAGAAGACCATTACATCGTGAGATATTGGGACGA